>NW_025047853.1:0-1345 GCF_018831695.1 Puntigrus tetrazona
ATTAATCCAGCCGTACAAATCAACAAGATGTGCATTCAAAGAACTGAATTAGCCAGATCCGGATTAGGGGGATAACATCATCCTGGATGTGTGATTTGATCTCGGGTGTAATAAGCGATGCTCGAAGGATAAGCCCCTGAAGATGCCATACTTCTGATGGAGAGCGCGCCAAGTCTCGATCAGAGGCGCGTTTCCCAAAAGCATCGCGAGCTCGTGTCGAACTCTATTAGTGACGACGAACCTTGCGACCAATCTTCACCTCAGATGAATTGACCTACACGTGATACGGGGCAGACATGCGCAGTGAAAACCAACCGTGCATCGCTTTTGTTTGTTCAGTGATTGATTGTTGCCTTCATTCATTCATTCATTCAGACGCAGGCCTGTGGATTAAAATATTAATTCTGTACATAAAATGCACATTCGTGTACATAAAAATAAATTTGTGATTTCAACGTGATCTCATGATGATTGTTGTGCATTTTACAAAATGTTGTTTAATAAAATGTCAATTTAATTACGTTTTTACAGGTATTTGCGTTTTATAGACAATATAAAGGTGGCGGGTTTGGGTTGAGGGGCTAAAATTAAAAGGCTTATTGATGAAATGATAGAAATTCATATATGCTATATAAATAGTATAATTTAAAAAAAAGTGTATGGTTGTTTTCCTGCATATTTCGGCCAATTGCGTCTTATATTTTATATAAAACGGGTAGTTTCGGGGTTAGGTTCAGGGGTCTCAAAAATTAAAATCCAGGGACATATAATTGATATATATTAAAAAATGGTTACACTGTTATATCTACATTTATCTGCTTTCTATGAGTGATTAGAAATTAACAATTGTTTACTTTTATTTTAGAGCATATTGAAGAAAATGAGGAAAATGAATTGAGTGACGTTGAGGAGAAAAATCATGCGAAACCTGGAGAAAAACCTTTGAGTTTGTCTCAAATGAAACAGAAAGATTTAACGAAAGCGGCAAACAAGAAATCTTTCACCTGCACCCAGTGTGGAAAGAGTTTCACGCGCAAAACAAGTCTCGAGCGCCACATGAGAGTTCATACCGGAGAGAAACCGTTCGCTTGTGATCAGTGCGGGAAGACTTTCACGCAGTCGTCGCACCGTAAGGTTCACATGAACATGCACACCGGGGAGAAACCGTACGAGTGTTCACACTGCGACAAGAGATTCAGTCGGTCAGGAGACCTGAAAACACACGAGACGATCCACACCGGAGAGAAACTGTACTCGTGCGATCGATGCGACAAAACATTTTCGAGGCCTTCAAACCTGAGAGCACACCTGACGGTTCACACAAAGGAGAAGCCGCATTCGTGTC
>NW_025047854.1:0-10404 GCF_018831695.1 Puntigrus tetrazona
AGTCGGTCAGGAGACCTGAAAACACACGAGACGATCCACACCGGAGAGAAACTGTACTCGTGCAATCGATGCGACAAAACATTTTCGAGGCCTTCAAACCTGAGAGCACACCTGACGGTTCACACAAAGGAGAAGCCGCATTCGTGTTACTCCTGTGGAAAGACTTTTTCGTGTCTACAGAATTTGAAGGTGCATCAGAAAACGCACGCTGGTGTGAAAGAGTACATGTGCTTTGAGTGCGAGAAGACGTTTACTTCGGCAAACAGTTTAAAGCTGCACCGGAGAATCCACACCGGAGAGAAACCGTACACGTGTTCCCACTGCGACAAGAGATTCAGCCTGTCGTCAAATCTGAAAACGCACGAGAGGATCCACACCGGAGAGAAACCCTACGAGTGTTCACACTGCGACCTGAGATTCAGTCTGTCAGCGACTCTGAAATCACACGAGAGGATCCACACCGGAGAGAAACCGTATCAGTGCGCTGAATGTGGGAAGCGTTTTAATCAGTCCTCTTCTTTACACAGACATACCAAAAGCAATCACAGTAGGTAGATCGTCTTCAGATGAGCGTCCTCAACAAACAATGCATTAAATCGATAAAATATCTGGATAAATCTGTCCAAACCAGACATTACAAGTTTGTCATCTTCATCGGGAGCTTCGACTCTTGAGGTTCAGATCAACACAAAAATGTTCCTCCCCAAAGAACAATGTCAGGAAGTTAAGTCTTATATTTCATTTTGCTTCTTGATATAATATACTTTTGCTTTCTTAGGAGTTTTTATATTATGATCAAAAGTCCACTTGTTTATTGCAGAAAGATCGTCTTTTCAGCCTGGTGCAATAAATCGCTTTCTCTTATGTTAAAGAATTAGTTCACCCCAAATAAAAATTCTTTCATTAATTACTCATCCTTGCGTCTTTCCAAACCTGTAAGACCTTCTCTAAGTTCATCTTCAGAACACAAATTAAGATATTAATGATGAAATCTGAGAGATACCTGACCCTCCATAGACAAGAAACACAACCGAAATGTTCAGAAACGTCGATTGAACGCTGGTGAAAAAAATTCATGTGACATTAGTAGTAGCTCAACTTGCAATCCTACAACCGATTACTCAACCGTTCATAAATCATAGATCTGGCTTAAAAGCAAGAGCGTTTAATAATGGATTCCAGTGCAGTTTGCAAACATTTCCAATTTGGAAGAACAACACTCAACACTGGCATCTGTCGATTTTTTTGAGCACGGTCTCATGAAAATGTGTTGAAATTGCACCCCAAACAAAACCCTGAGGTATTGATATGCAAAAATGGACTTTGGTGTTCATATGAGACAAACATGTTTGGCGTGTATCTGATACACAGTTTTTGGATACATATGATACATATCTACCCCTCAACCCTGACCCTGCCTGCCATGTAGCATACATTTTGGCGTATCACTACCATGAGTTTTCATTTTATTTGCTGTACTATTTATGCACACTAAATCTACCAATAACATTTTAACCAGTAACAAATAATATTGGGTACAGAAATCAATATGTATAATGTTGGTTGGTTAACTTCATTTATCACATAAATACAGTCAAATTGGGCTAATTGCTAGTTTTGCTGCTATAATTCAGGAAACCGTTCATTTTTAACATGTGATGTGTAATGTTGTCAGACATGTTTTTTTTCCATCTGAAATGAGCTACCATTTATATTTGGAAATGATTCATATAATGCATCATCAATCAAGGAAAACATGCACAGCCCTTGTGTTTGTCTTGTGCAGAATGAGAAGGATAACCTGCACCTTTCACCAAGAAGTCTTGTCTGCATATGGCTAAAAAAAACGTATGTTTACAGCGAATGCACCAATAAATGTAGTTTTATATGTAATATTTAGTTTTAATCATGTGAGCGAACATCAAAAAAGATCACGCAACAGAAACGTGCTCGCTCTCTTTCCTCGCCGTTGAGTAACTTGTGCATTGGTTTACTCATATCTGACCAAACAGTGATGTCTGTGACAAAGGGAGGTATATTCACTCGACGAGCTTGTGCTCAATCCACTCTAGAACTTTTAACTAGTACTGGAGCTCAGTATCGGGCAATCCTGCTAATAACCTACGCCTAAATGTAATGTACTTTGTATTTTCTGTAGTACTTAAAGTTTACAGTCTCATGAGAATATCTTGTCGCTTCACAGAAGACGGGGTCAAAATTGTTGTTTAGCGTTCTACTATTAAGAGATTTTAAACAAAGTGTGCTCTAGACTTTTTATTAAGACCCTAAAGAATCACATCAACTTGTAGAAAACTGGCATCCAATGTAACCTTTAACCTGAGAGTCTCAAGGTGTCCAAACTGAGCGCTAGTGAAAGTCTTTTTCACGAAGAGTGAGTTACCAAATGTTTCTTAAGTTTTCCTTTGTGTATAAAAGTCTTTCCCAACCTAGAGCAGGTGAAAGGCCTTTTCCCAGCGTGAATTAACATATGATTCTTCAGGTTTCCTTTACATATGAAACTCTTTCCACACTGATCGCAAGAGAAGGGCTTTATTTCAGAGTGCAGAAACATGTGAGTCTTGAGGTATCCTTTGCTCATGAAACTCTTCCTGCACTGAGAGCAGCTGAAGGGCTTTTCTGAAGAGTGAGTTACCAAATGATTCTCAAGATTGCCTTTCTGCGTGAAACTCTTTCCACAATCAGGGCAGCCGAAAGGCTTTTTCCCAGCGTGAATTAACATGTGCTTCCGAAGGCTTTCTTTACGAGTGAAAGTGTTTCCGCACTGAGAGCAGCTGAAAGGTTTTTCTGAAGAGTGAGTTACTAAATGATTCTCAAGATGTACTTTCTGCGTGAAACTCTTTCCACACTGAGAGCAGCTGAAAGGCTTTATCCCAGCGTGAATTAACATGTGATCTTTAAGGTTTTTGTTACACGTGAAAGCTTTTCCACACTGAGAGCAGCTAAAAGGCTTTTGGAAATTTCTGCAAATCGCTGATTTTTCTCCATTGGCATCATGATCCTTCTCCTCCACATCACTCAGACTTTCTTCTTTTAGGCCTAAAATTAAATCATTAAAACTATGAAAATTCAATTTGTGTACAGATGAAAACAATGGATGGATATTTACTGCTGATCACAGAACGAGCTTTACTGGCAAAATGTGCATGACATTCACGATTAATTGAGTTTGGTTAGTTGTGCAGCCCTAATTGAGAGCTCCAGCAATCAGGATTTGTTCTTTGATCCCTTTCTGTAATGCACACACACACACACACACACACACACACACTTAACAAATACATTCTGACTGAAAGGTTCACAGATAGTCAATAAAGATGATTAAAAAATAAACAACAACCTTCATGTTCCTCCTGTTTTATTCTCCTGGGTTCAGACTGCTCGTGTTTTATTCTCCATGTTTCTGGTTCTCTCATGTTCTCCTCACTCTCTTCTTTAACAAACATCATCTTCACAGCAGCAGATGATTCTCCTCCAGATATTCCTGGTTGCTTCAAAACTCAGTCACGACTATCGTTGACCTCACCCAAAAACTGTATTTCGCTATTTACAGAAACCTCACCACAAAATATCAGAGAGCACAGTGAAACTAATCTTCTTCCTCTGAGGTTTAAAGGTGATTGATAAACAAATGCATGTGTTTTAGCGCCACCCTCTGGACTGGAGACGGAAGAGGAGAGAATCTCCACAAATAAACGAAAGATAATTATAGACTCGATTGGTATTTGATCAACACCAACAGTCTTAGTGAGGATTGGTAGACAAACGTGTATGAATATGATATGAAATTAAATTTGCATGCAGAAGAGAAAATTTGTAACTATGTAAAGGTTGCAAGCGCAAGAAACTAAGAAACTGTATTTTATTGTTACTCTTAGGATGAGCCGGGCTATCTGGTAAAATGGGATAAATAAGATTGTAGCATGATATCTTCTTACATTTTTACAGAAACATTACACATCCAGTAAAAAATAACATAAAAAACGTTATATTTTATAAGTTGTGCTCCTTTAGAGTGGACTACCAGTTGAAATTTTATAACCTGCTTACACATCTGAGCGGATGTTAAACTTTATAATTAAAATAATATTATGTGACAGGGATCAACACTATGGTCTCAGAGTGAAACCCTTTTTTCCCTTTTCCAGTAGAACTACTTGAATGTCTCTGTTTATGTTAACATTCGATTGTATATTTAGAAATTTCAGTATTGGCTCTGATTACTTTCATGTGACTAATCGAGCTATTACCTCTATGAAAATAGTGTGTCAATAATGTAAAACAAGTAGAATAAATCAATTTTCAGTTAGAGATATTTCAATATTGAATTCAGTGATGCCATTTTCCAGCTTGGTTCAATTTAAATAGTACCCCTATCAAATGAAACACTATAGAAAGCAGACAGGAGCCAAAAGTCCATCGATGATCTAATGGAGAATAGATTTTTGTTTTTTAAATATAACTTTTCCCCAAGGTTATTACTCATTGCAGGGTCATAATAACATAATAATAATTATTATTAATAAGTGTCTCTGACTGAGCAAGCCAGAGGCGACGGTGGTAAGGAACCAAAACCTTGTCTGTGACAGAATGGAGAAAAAAAAAACATTGGGAGAAACCAGGCTCAGCTGGGGACCTGTTCTCCTCATTAACAGTTACACTTTTGGAGACAGAGACAACTATTACACTCTACAGAAATGAGATGGACACATTTATTTCAGTATGTTTCAACAATTGTGAAGTAACACATTTGATCTGTCAAAAGTGAGAGACATCAAAAGAGAAGAGATGGGTTTTTGAGCATAAATTGTATTTACTTGATGATATAAAGGCAAAGGGTTCCTTTGTTGTTGTTGTTAAGTAACTTAAGCTGATCCCTTCAGTCTCCAGTCCAGCGGGTGGCGCTAAATACATGCGGTTCTTTGCCAAACACCATTAAACCTCAGAAGAAGAAGAAGACCAGTCTCACCGTGTGCTCTCTTTTCTATGTAGGATGACGTAATACAAGCTAATAGAAATGTTTTTTTAATAAATACATATATATATATATTTTTGGAATCTCGCCAATAAATACCCATGATATTTTCATCCTCAAAGTCGTGACGAAGTTTTGAAGCAAGCAGGAATAGGAGGAGAATCATCTTCTGCTGTGAAGATGGTGTTTGTTAAAGAGGAGAGTGAGGAGAACATGAGAGAACCAGAAACATGGAGAATAAAACAAGAGGAACCAGAAATATTGAGAATAAAACACGAGGAACCAGAAAGATGGAGAATAAAACACGAGGAACAAGGAGGTTGGTGTCTATTTTTTGTTTGTCTTTAATGACTTTTTGTGGTAACAAAGCTTTAGAAATAAAAACAGTGGTTGTTTTTTAAGAGTGTGGGGCACTGATATTTGGAGTCTTTGATTATTATATCACTACAAAAAGCTCTGCAATTGACTGAGTGACATTACTGGTGGGTTATCAATCTGGTCTGTGGAGGAAACACTGGGTTTCTTTATTTTAGAGCCATACAAAATCAAAGATGAGTATATGTGTTTTTTACAGTAGAGGCCATAAAAGTGATGAAAATAGTACATTTGTGTTTATTGCTGTAAATTATAGATTATATCACTTTTTCTAATTTTCATTTCAGCATGATAAATACTAAAATTAATAACTTTATTGATATGTTTTATTATTTTGTGAGAAAAAAAATGACCGAAGGGTGACTTCCTAAATACTACTTTCAATCACTTCTAAGTTCACTTCAGGTGCAGAAAACTTATTTTCTGTCATTAGAAGCTACAAGCAGACCTTAATATAATATAATTTGCCGGATTTCGATTTGTGTGTAAAGAACAGAAAACTTCTAGAAAGGCTAATTTGTTTTGTTACTCAGCATTCTGGCAAGATAAAATGCTTAATCTTAGTAAATTTTATGAATAATACGTGTTGCTATAAGTCGGCCTGCTTCTGCCCTAACTTGACTTCCGGTAGACGTCCCAATAGAATCAATAACAACATCTAAGTCCTTCTAGAGTAGATCATTTAGAGTAGACAACCAAATACACACTTGATTACCTAAATTACATATTTCCTGTATTTCACGTTTTTTTTTCTTATTTTAAGAACTTACAGCAGAACACATTGGCACAATATGTTTAACAAACTACTTTACATTTAACCAACCAATTACATGGAATTATTTACACTGGAAAGTTTTCTGCGAGGTCTTGGCAAAAAACATTGCAGTTCGTATCAAGAACATGATGCATGATGGGATACGCTTATCACTGTAAAAAGTGATGTCTACTTAACCAAATGTTAGCTTTTTCCATGTCACAGCTGATTCTTAATTATTTATTTTAGGGCTGATGAAAGTGAAGGAAGAAAGACAAGATCTAGATGAAGTGGAGGAGGAACATCACGATGTGGATGAAGAAAAGTCAGAGAGTTGCCGCGTTCAAATAACAGACGTCAAAAGGCCTTTCAGCTGCTCTCAGTGTGGATACCGTTACGGACAGAGAAGAAGCCTTATTAAACACATGAGAATTCATACGGGGGAAAAACCTTTCAGCTGCTCTCAATGCGGAAACACTTTCACGTGTAAGAAAAACCTGAAGAATCACATGTTAATTCACGCCGGGATAAAGCCTTTTACCTGCTCTCAGTGTGGGAAGAGTTTTACCAGGAAAAGTCAACTTAAGGATCACATGCATATCCACTCTTCAGAAAAACCTTTCAGCTGCTCTCAGTGCGGAAAGAGTTTCACGCGTAAAACAAACCTTAAGACTCACATGTTAATTCACGATGGAATAAAGCCTTTCAGCTGCTCTGAGTGTGGAAAGACTTTCACTCAGAAAGGACACCTTAAGGATCATCTGGTAACTCACTCTTCAGAAAAGCCTTTCAGCTGCTCTCAGTGCGGAAGCACCTTCACTCGTAAAGCGGACCTTAAGAAGCACATGTTAATTCATAACGGAATAAAGCCTTTTACCTGCTCTCAGTGTGGGAAGAGTTTCACACAGAAAGTAAGCCTGATGAAACACATGAGAATTCACAGCAGGGGAAAGCGTTATAGCTGCTCTCAGTGAAGAACGAACACCTTACGTATCACGTTAATTCATGCTGGAATAAAATGTTCACGTGCTGTCCGTGTGTATGGAGTTTACATTCATTCATTTTGCAGATGCTTTTATCTAAGTGACTTACAATTTACAAAGCTATAAAACAATGTAATATGTTCTGTTTACATACAACACACTAATAAATATACCATGTACGTTAAAATGTGCATATTCTTTTTCTGTACTTTTCCCAGTTTTACCTAGCGCTGAAATCCAGCTGAGAACACGTAGGGCCCGAATTGATTGCATCTGGGCCCGGGCAGTGTCATCCCTTAAAACAACACGCCATCGTTTAATTGTGCAAAAACACGCTGAAATTGTATTTTCAAGTCAATTTTATTTATTCATTTATTACAGTTAATTTTTTTTTTCAATGTGTACATTAAATCATCTAATGTTTTAACATTTTGATATTTTATAAGCATACATGTGAAAAATATATATATATATATTTAGTTTTTTCTTACGTTTAAGGTATTGATGGTTCAGAAGCAGGAAAACATGTTTATAGTGACAATAAATGCAATATTAATTCAATGAAATAATGCCAAAGTATTCAGCTCATATTTCATGTATTTCATATAGATGTATCTGCATTGAAATGATCAAACAATAATAAACGCATCAAAATACATCTGTAAATATGTCATGATAACCAATAGACTTGTCTGGCATAATCAGCTAATGGACTATTATAACATTTAAACCCTTCCGTGAAAAATTGTATGCAATAACTAGTTAAGTTAGAAAAGTACTATGTATTTGAATTATTTTAAAAATAATAATGGTCATTAAAGACCACCTGTCACGCTCTAAAGATATTACATTTAAAAATAGGCAGTACAGTATAAACATATTCCTGAAAGCTGTATGCAAATCTCCATAATATTATTATTATTGACATGAAGACGAATCTTGGTGTAATCTGGCCGGTTATTCGTACATCACTGTTTCTTTGTGCTGCAGTTTCTTCCTCCCTGCAAAATAATTAATCACAAAAGCATTGACTGAGCTCCTATGATTGCAGAACATCAACGCTTTACGTGAATCATCTGAAAACTCACCAGCTCTTCTCTCACAGACGATCTGAAGAAGAATCACAGTAGGAGCAGCAAACACTGCAAACTCTGCAATAATCACAATCACTGCAGGAAAGATGTGAAAAGAGAGGAAGATGAGGTTGAAGTCAGGGTTGCAAAGCTATGAATGATTATGTATTGAAATAGTATCAATTATGTATATGCATGTATTTCCCTAGAAGCCCCTTTGTGGCCAGATAATGAAGGGGAGGGATTTTGCTTCAGAGAGTCAAAGCTGGAAGAAATCTCTGGAGAAAAAATTTACACACAGATACTGATTCTAGAAGACACCACTGGAGGATGGGTTTGAGGTAAGATTCACCATATTACAGAAACTTCATCTTTATACCAGTCAAGACCTCAAGTATATCGTTATCAGCTACAGATAACAGACTATGCATATCCAAAGCCACGGACTCCATCTCACCGACAAATCAGAATAAAGATCTAATTATCAGATTACATGTGTAGATGAAAATAAGGCTTGTGAAAATAAGGAGTGTGAGAGATGATGAACCTCGTGCAAGAGCTACTTCTGGAGTTTGTCTTGAAGTCGTCTCAGAGTTTGAGCTGCTGACTTGAATCTGTGTTGTTGAATCTGGAGCTGCGGAAGATGAACGTTCAGATCCATCCGAGGTCTGGCAGGTCACTTTAAAATGTGTTTTGTTACATATTACAAAAATGCATGGTTTAAAATGATTTTGCAGTGTATTTTGTTAAATTACAAAAATTGTGTAACAATCTAAGTACATTGCAGTATTTAAGGTAAGGACCATCCTAACATTGATGTCTTGTATTTATATACGTCTAGATAAAAAGGGGTGGAGTGAATGCATTTATAATAATTATAGATGCATGAATAATGGTATGAGATTATAACATTTTGAACATAGCAATAGTAAATTATCGAATTTTTTTAAATTATGAAACTAAATCTACCAGTAGGCGTGGAAAATCCCTGTTTTAATTAAAGAGTTATTTAAAGATTTAATTTATTCAAAAAGTAATTGGGTCATTCTCTCAGCTGATTCGTTCAAAACGTGGTCAAATGTTGCTTGCAGACCTATGACCCTTAATTCTGACGCAAATTTATTTTGAAGATGGTGGTTATTTGCATTATGTGCAATAGCAATAGATGCTACTTAACCACAGATGTTTTACACTAAATGTAAATAGCTATTAATTTTATGTACACTATGTAGAAAAAGTAGAATTTACTGCCGTCATGCTAACATTCAGAAAAACAGCACTGTCCTTCCTTGACTGATATTGCTCAACGTATAACTCTGACAACCGTTGGAGATCCAAGTGCAAGCTTTATCGGAGCACAGCATGGTCAAACAGTCAAAGTTCAAACACCAGCAAACAGTAATATCCAGCGTAATGCAAAACAAGTAATGGTCGGGGCAGGCAGCAAAAGAATCACAAAACACAAGAGGGCAATCCAAAGTAACAAGGCAAAACCATACTTTCGTCTCCTGTTTGGCCTGACCCAGCAGAAGAAGCAGAGGAGAGAGCTAGATGTAACGCTAATTCAATTATTTTGTATTTCATTTCTCCCCGACCCTGGCTGCGTCATAATACTGTAGAACATTAACATGTTCCACCAACCGTGTTTACTTTGGTAGTAGGTGAGGGCATTCTATGCCACACTTATATAGACAGAACACTTGTGAAGTAAGGCTAAAAGCTTATTTAATTGACTTAAGTGATGCTTATGCTTGCCGCTGTCTTTAAAGTTGATTTTGTGCTGTGGACTGGACTCTGCTGTCATTGAAACTGCTTGAGCTACAACAATCATATTTTATTTAGTAAACAAAATAACACTAAACTAGCATGTCTAACAGATACTCTTCATAACTGAAGTTAAGTGACGTGTGGAATGTGTTCTGCATTTGTTATGATTATTATGCCGCAGGAACCTTTTTTAGTATTGTGGAAGTACCCACTTTTTGGCGTGTAAAAAAACCTGTAAACATATTTACTGTAATGAAGCATCAAAGACGTGGGGATCCATTTGCGACTGAGCTTTAATCGTGGTCAGGCAGGCGGGGTCAAACAGGAGCAAACGATAATACACAAGGGAAATCCAAGAGACGTAAACGATAACAGGCAGAAGGTCAGAAGGCAGGCAGGCTCTTTTAACCAAAGAGGTGAGCGGTGCGGCAATGATACTAAAATTGCGGATAAATCGAC
>NW_025047855.1:0-11518 GCF_018831695.1 Puntigrus tetrazona
CCAGCTGAGGTGGCTCGGGCATCTGTTCCGGATGCCTCCCGGACGCCTCCCAAGGGAGGTGTTCCAGGCATGTCCCACCAGGAGGAGGCCCTGGGGAAGACCTAGGACACGCTGGAGGGACTATGTCTCTTGGCTGGCCTGGGAGTGCCTCTGTGTTCCCCTGGAAGAGCTGGGAGGAAGTGTCTGGGGAGAGGGAAGTCTGGGCATCCCTGCTTAGACTGTTGCCCCCACGACCCGGCCCCAGATAAGCAGAAGAAGAAGAGGAAGAAGACAAATTGTTGTATTTAAAGATTTCAGTATAAGAAAAATTTTAAAAAAATCCTCTGTGATATCACATTTTAAGGGTCTATAACTAAAATGGTGTGATTTAAGTATAAAGCTGGCATTAATATTTACTTCAGCAACTCCTCTCCAACACTGAGATGGGGTATTATTTTACATTCTAAAACAGACTACTAGGATTTGAGACAGTCTAAAGTTAGGAGGGTTACATGGTATTGTGATTCACCAGATATTGCATGTAAGGTTTAAATGCAAAATTAATTTTTTGCATTTTACATTAGTTATCAGTGCATTGAACAATATTTGTTTTTTTGTGTCTGTATAGGTTGAAGCCTCAAGGAGATATCTGGATTGTAAAGGGACTGAGCAAATGTAAGTCCTCATCTACAAACACGTCATTATATACATAATGATATAATTTACATTATGATATATTTTTCTGTGTTCAGATGCTTGTAATCTCACACTGGATCCAAACACAGCACATACTCAACTCATTCTGTCTGAAGGGAACAAAACAGTAACATGTGTGAAAGAGCATCAACCATATCCTAATAATCCTGAAAGATTTGATCGCTTTGAGCAGGTTCTATGTAAAGAAAGTCTGACTGGACGCCATTACTGGGAGGTTAAATTGGATGGGTGGGCTCATATAGCAGTGGCAAATAAAGGAATCAACAGAAAAGAAGGGAGTGACTGTCGGTTTGGACTCAATAAAGAGTCCTGGAATCTTTACTGCTGTGATACAGTCTATTCTGTCTGGCACAATAAAGTAAGAAAAAACATTCCTGTCCCTTCACCCTCCCCTAAGAAAATAGGTGTCTATGTGGATGTACCATCTGGCACTCTGTCCTTCTACAGCGTCTCAGACACACTCACACTCACACACTTATACACATTCAGCACCACATTCACTGAACCCCTCTATGCTGGGATTGCAGTTTATTATGGTTATTCAATGTCTCTGGGTTAGATTTAAGAACATTCTGTATGGAGCTAGAGATACATATGGAAGTCCATTTCCACCTTTAAGCAAAAATGTGAAAGGGAAAATGCCACTTTATACAGTACTTTATTTCTTATAATTATAGTCACAAAAATGAAGTTGTCAGCTTGTACTATACATTGTAACATCATTTAACAAATTAAAATGTAAAGATATAAAGGTGTAATTATAAAAATATATGTTAACATGACATAAATGTATACATAATTTAAAGTATTAAGTCACATTATAAAATAGAAGGACATGGTTACACTGTATTTTGTTACAGAGTAATTATTCATTTATGTTTATTTGTAATATTAACAACATATATTTACTGTATGGCTAGGGTTATGATTTAGGTTTGGCTTAAAGTTAGTTGCATGTAATTATTTATATCCTTTACTGTTATTATAGTACATGCAATA
The DNA here is from genome assembly GCF_018831695.1 of Puntigrus tetrazona. Taxonomy (NCBI): domain Eukaryota; kingdom Metazoa; phylum Chordata; class Actinopteri; order Cypriniformes; family Cyprinidae; genus Puntigrus; species Puntigrus tetrazona. The sequence continues at coordinate 1,696 of NW_025047855.1, forward strand.
TGTGTAACAATGGCACCTTAAAAATAAAATGTTACCAAAGACACAATTACCAGAAATATTGTCTCAGTTATGAGACATGGCCTTAGAGAGTCACAATGGCACGGTATTTTTTTATAATTTTGGAAGACTTAAAGGAGAGTTTGAGAATAAAGGCCGAAGAGACAATGTAAATCGATATGACATAATGAAGAAGTTTAATAAATGCAATGTTCTCTTCTGCTTGTCCCACTCTGAAAGTTCTACCCTGTTAGGTTTGCCCAGTCAAATAGATGAATAAAAACCTATCTGACACAGTGGCGAAAGTTTTGTTCAACTGTAGAAGGTTAGAGAGCTGTAAACAGCTTATTTAACTCAAAATTTTCCACCCCGGAAATTATAACTCTTCTCACTACCACTAAAAGTTTTAGATGAATTTGAAGTCTCTTCTGCTCACCAAGGCTTTATTTATTTGATCTAAAATACAGTAAAAACAGTAATAGAGATTACAATATTTAATCCTGTTAAGTGTGTCAAAGCTTTATTAATGTATATTATCTACACTCTAAAATGGTTTTGATTTGGTTTTGATTTAAATTATTTAAGATTTCTTACATATCCTGAGATAGTTACTTGCGCTACACTTTTTCCTGCCTTTTTTACAATCTGTAACTGTCAAAGTTGCATCATTTCAAAGCAAAAAAACTAAACAAAAACAGAATATGAACAGCTTTATACTCACATCAGAAAACAGAATAAAAATAATTCAATGGACACCTAAAAAATGTATACTTTACTGAGAAAATAATTAATAATCATAAAAAGTAATAATAAAATAAAACTGAAAAGTAAAGGGGTAATTGTTCTAATTGTGTCTGTAATCAACCAAGAATACAACCATAACTACTCACAAAAAAGAAAGAAAAACCTTCATATTAGTTTGTGAGTGGGACTTTTATTTTGGCATGTGGCCGTGACGTCACAGGTCTGCGCCGCTCTCTGCTTCTGATTAGACTGAAGAAAGTGTTCACTTCAAAGCAAACCTTTAGTTCAAGTGAGCGATGGAAAGTTAGTTCATTAATATTGACTGTAGCGCTTTATATAACGAGTATAAAGTATCAAGATATTTAGAATGAGTTTGTGATAAACACGACTTCAGTCCTCGACAGAAACTAGTGACTAGAGAGAGATGATTGAGAGAAACAGATAGAGTTTGGGCTGATTTTCCTTCATTCTTCTCATCTTAATCAGAAGAGTCTGGATCTCAGGAGTTTTTTCTGTTTGGACTCTATTATAAAGATGGAGTTTATTAAAGAAGAGACTGAAGATGTGAAGATTGAAGAAACATTCAGAATCAAAGAAGAAGACACTGAGGAACAAACAGGTCGGTTTTCTTTCTCGTGTCATGATTATTAAAATGCCACGCTTTACAAAAGAAAAGCATTGTATTTTTAAAGCATATCTAAGGGTGTTCATTTTTTTATAGTTTCAATTTTATCATGTTTTTGAATGGAAAAAAACACTTTATTTCTTGATATTTAATTTAAACTTGAAGTACTTAGTTTATTTTATTAATTTTTTCTTCTCTCTTGCACCACTTTAAATCCCCCAAAATCTTCAAGTATGGTTTCAATGAACACTGTATGTTATAATTAATCATGTTTGGTGATGTTTCAACCAGAGAGTGGTTATGATAATGACATTAAATAATTAATAAGCTGTCAACAAAACAATTATTCAAATAAATAATTAGTTGATTTTACCATGAATTAATTAAATCACAAATAATTACATATGAATGATAATAAGAATTGAATTAAATTATTTCAGACACAGGCGTTGAATACACAACACAAAAAGTGTCCTTTTTCAAAACGTTGTAGTTCTTCCACTTATATGTGCACTTGATACGAGCGCATTCGTGTATTTTTCCCTTCTGCTTCAGTGGATCGTTTTTCTTCAGATGAACACGTATAAAGCTCATATTTACTGAGGGTGTCAATATTATTGATCGGCACTGCATCCCTTGCACCCCTAGTTTTGCAGGCGTTGCAGACTTCTCTGAAGCAGCGAACATGGCCTTGTCCGTATAACTGCGTGTTCTGGGGGCGGGGTTTGTCAGGGTTTGTGATGTCACAAACCTGGAAAGTAGCTCGTTTGTCTCTCTTGGTAATTTTAAGGTTTGAAAAGGATCTTTTATCTTCTCTGACAATTGTGTAATTCAGTTTATGAGGTCTATGATTATAGTGTTTGGGATGAAAAATGCTTCTACATCTGCTGAGCAACACCCAGAGGTAAACAAAGGTGTATACTTTTAGTATAATTTAAACTGCTTCAAATGTGGTTCAACCAAACACAATCAGGACCAGAATTATCTGTTTCATAATAAAATTTTGATGACTGTTTCCTCATGCTATTAATTTGGGCATATTTTTTTACATCACAGACCTGCCGCTGAAAGAGGAGAGCACAGAACTGAAGGAAACGGGAGAGAAAATACAACATGAAGCTGAACGTGATTTTAAAGCTGAAGAAGAATCTTTCAGTTGGCCACAGATCAAAGAGACTTTCTCACTGCAAACGGCTCCTAAAACAGGAACTGAAAGTTACTTAACCCCTTCTCGGTGTGAAAAGAGTTTGGATGAACACGGAAACCTTAAAGTCCACATGAGGATTCACGGAGGACAAACATTGACCTGCCGGCGGTGTGGGAAGAGTTTTGGTAGAAAAGAAGACCTCGATGGCCACCTGAGAGTTCACCCTGAAGACGAGGCCCACACCTGCCCCAAGTGTGGAGTGAGCTTCGATCTGCTCGTCAACCTTAAAGCCCACGCGAGAGTTCACGCTGAACAGAGTCCCTTCTCCTGCCAACAGTGCGGGAAAGCTGTTCCTTCAAAAGGAAACCTGTACAGGCACATGAGAACTCACATCGGAGAAAAGCCTTACGTCTGCCCCGAGTGCGGAAAGAGCTTCGATCTCCACGGAAGCCTTAAAGTGCACCGGAGGATTCACACCGGAGAGAAACCGTACTCTTGTCTTCAGTGTGGAAAGAGTTTCTATAACCAGGGCAACCTTAAGGGGCACATGAGTCTCCACACCGGAGAGAGTCCTTTCGTCTGCCAGCAGTGTGGAGTGAGCTTCATCCACGAAGGATTCCTCAGAAGACACATGAGAATTCACGCTGTGGAAAAGTGCGTGTGCCGTCAGTGCGGGAAGAGTTTCAACCGCAAAGGGGACCTTAACAAACACGTCAGGATCCACACCGTAGAAAACTGCGCGTGCCGTCAGTGCGGGAAGACCTTCAACCGGAAAGGAGACCTCAAGAGGCACGTGAGAATTCACACGAGAGAAAAGTCCTACACGTGCCCTCAGTGCCAAGAGAGTTTCGATCTTCACGGGAGCCTTCGAGCCCACATGAGAGTTCACACCGGAGAGACTCTCTTCCCCTGCCAACAGTGTGGGAAAAGTTTCACTCAAAAAGGACACCTTAGCAGGCACAGGAAAAGACTCCACAGCGCAGGCTTGATCGACACGTAAGGGTTGGCAGACTTGAACTGTGATTGAACATCAAGGTGCTCAGAAGTGAAGACCAGAGTCGCTCATTACATCCACGATCGAACAACACGTCCTAGGTGATATTATCGTGCTAATCGGGATCTAGCTAACTCAGGTTTTTTCTTCCCGATGCGCCTGTTAATGATTAGTATGGATGTGGATTGAAGTATTGGAGATAATTACACCTTCATTCATTGGTTTAAAAGAGCCTTTTCAGAATCGACAAATGACATACAGTAAATGTGATAATAAATGAAATGCATCCTCTTTGTGTATCATGAGAAGGCTGTAAAATTTTTATTTAATGTAGTAATTAGCAATTACATCTATATCTTACAGATTACAGATTTGTTACATGACTATGTTACATTAAAGGGTCAAGATTATGTGAAAGCATAAAAGCCATTGTTCCTGGATGCGTCCTGGCCAGGATGTCTGTGTTGCCTAAAATATCTAGGTCATCGGTTTCTTATGTTTTCAAAACGCTCTCAAGATGCTTTGAATCAAAGTAATACAGAAATCCTCTCAAGGATGTGTCCTGGAAAAAATTGCACGTACAGTCATCCTGGTCCAGATCACGTTGAATGTAGATGAACCATAGTGGAAGTACTTATTAGACATTTTTACATGAAGCAGAGTAATTTTACCGCAGTGCTTAAACTTACTAGATTTGATTTGTTTTTGACTTTTTAATATTTTTTTTTATTTGGTTGATTTAATTCAGTTTGGTTCTATCAAATAGTTTTTACGTGCAGATATCGCTGTATGTTTGTTGTCTTGGATGTTTGGCTTTGTGCACGACTCTACTTTATCAGTACAGCACGTTGTTAAAGACTAACACAATTCTAAAGTAGTTTTTTATGTCAAATATATATTTTTTAATGAGTAAACCTGGCTGTGTGTATTAATGTATTATCTTAAAATACATTTTTTATTATTTAAAATGATTGTCTCTGGTTTACCAGGGTACTCTGGTAATAAAGTAACCATGGTTAAAAGACACAAATGCGATCAAATCCTGTTTACTTGAAAAAAGCCCAAGCAGGTTCAAGCTCATGGACCTGTTGCTATCACAGAAGCTCCTGGATGAGCTTCAAAGAACCGACCGATCTAAGATGATGCCAAATAGGCAACAGAAATTCCTGCTAATTGAATTAGTGACGTATGAAGTATTGGCCCCAGGAGACTCTGATGGAAATGTAGCACCGTTACTTAAACATGGAGCATTTAAAATGTCAGACTCAAAACCTGGGCTGTATTTTGACAAACCTTAAAACTACGTAATTTTTAGTTTCTTAAAAACTTAGTTAAGTATACCTTCTACAAATCTAAAGTAGAAATTAATTCAATTGTTTTTATGCATTGAATAAAACCGGGGACCCAAAACAGCCTGGTTATAAACTTTATTCAAAATGTCTTACTTTTTGTTGCGGCAGAACAAGGCAGAGTTTACATTTTTGGGTGAACTGTTCCTTTATTATCTAAATAGGGGTGTGGTATATTTAATCTGAACATTAAAAGCATTTTGCACAAAAGACTATGAGTTGGATTTAGAATGATCAACAGTCCTTTTCACTTTTCAATGAGGGTATTATTACTTCCGCCAGCATAATAAAGTGCTATCTCTACCAGCGTGGAGTTTGGACATATACCGCAGAACTTTGCCAAGAAATTCATGGCAGAGCAAAGAGTCTTCTGTCTGTGATAACACACAGACAGAAGACAATAAATGCCATTTTGTGGCTCTTTAAGGTATTTGACCGATCACTGCCTCATCTTTTCAAGGGTTAGTTCACCCAAAAATGCGTCCTAGGTGTATGTGACTTTGTTCTTTCAGACAAATCTAATTAGAGTTATATTAAAAATTGTCTTGGGACTTCCAAGCTCACGTTTAATACTAGCCTGCTCAGTGGAACTGAGCGTGAGATAATTAAAGAGCAGATGTCAGTCATGTCTCTGAAACCCGATGCGGTGCAGCTAATCAAAAAGGATATAAAGAATAGACCAGAAACAGAACTGCGGAGAAAAAAGATTAAACGGTAAAAAAAGGAAATGTTGCAGATGGGGGCACAAAGATCATTTAGGCCAAACTTGTCTTCTGTCTCATTGAGTTTTTCACTGAACCGTACACATTTTCTGTTTTGCTAGTTTTCGCGTGGCATTGATTGCGAGTTGAACAGCCACTGCGTGTCTGATTCCCTTGCCCTCAGCTTCCTTTATGGTGTTCTCTTTCTCCTCGAGGGTCACCACCTCCAGTGCTTTGCGTACATCTGATCCTGTTACATGAGGATGCATAAGAAGGTCTGCCATGAATGAGTCCGAAAAACATTTCTTAGCCTCGAGCCGCGACTCCTCTGCTAAACGCCAGTATATTTTCTGCCATTCTGTTCGTCCGCTCTCCTGCGTGAACCGCTTTACTTTCTTTTCGAGTTTCTGCTTCTGAATCTCCTGAATGCATTTCTCTGCTTCCTCAAACATCTCATTTGAAAAGTGTCCGTTTTCCGCCACCATTGTCTTAACTTGACCGATCAGATCTTTGTACTGTGGGAAACTGGCAGACTCGTTGTCCAGACAGAAGATTCGGTTTCCGCAGCTCTCTACAAGTTCTTTAAGAGCTGGATCACCTTTTTCAAGATATTGCTCAATGGTTTGCTTTTTCTTTAACTGTTTTTTATGAGTTAAGATGATCATGGAATATTTTTCCATACATTCTCCAAACACTTCTTTAAGTTTCTTTATTGTATTTTTCTCCTCCTCAGTAAATCGACCCACTTTAATCACTATGAGAAAAGCATGTGGTCCTGGACAAGTGAATGTCATGCATTTTCCTATTTCACTTTTAATCTCATCTTCGCTGAGTTTGGTATCATAAAGTCCCGGAGTGTCGATCACTGATATTTCTGTACCAAACCTTACTCTAGTTTCTGAGTGACACTGTTTGGTCTGAGAGGTTGAGCTGGCTGAAGATTCAAACACGTTTCTACCTACGATAGTGTTTCCAGTGGCACTTTTTCCAGCTCCAGTTTTTCCAAGCAGAACCAGCCTGATCTGGCCATTCATCTCAGGAATCACATCAGTCTTATCTGGATCAACTGAAATTACAACAGAAAGACCAGTAAGTCAACCTATAAGTTAATTACAGTACACTCTGTGAACAAATTGCCATATATTTTTGAAGTCATTTATAATGTCAGCATGTGAAAGACACTTACAAAAGATATCAGGAATTTCCATGCTTGATCTCCTCCTCATTTGTTTCATGATAAATTTTCCTCCATTCTCCATCGTCATTCCTTCAATCTTGCGCAGTAGTTCTTGTTTCTGACGTCTGACACTCTCATCTGATTCACTTTTATTATTAAAACAGTGAAATTTTCCCTTGCATTCTGTCACCAGTTGCTTGAGATCCTCATGATCTTCGTGTTTTAGGTATTCATCAATGGTCTCATCATCGTCCAGTTCATCTCCATGCGTGAACAGAATCATGATGTATTTTTGAACTTCAGGGCCAAATAAACACTTAATATAATACAGAATCTCTTCCTCATTTTCCAGAGGTTTCTCTAGAGAAACGGTAAGCAGAACTGCACTGAAACCTCCTGAACATTGAGAAATCAGCTGGTCTGTCTTTGTCTTCTGCTGCTCTTTATTCAGATCTGGATGCAGTAGATCCGGACAGTCAATTACAGCGATTTGCTTTCCACCGATTTCAGATTTACCCTCAAAAACTCCAGCTTTATTTTTCTTCTTGCGTTTTTGGTCTTTAAACTTCTTTTCTCCCAGTATTGTGTTTCCAGATGAGCTTTTCCCAGAACCCTTTCTGCCCATCAGGAGAATCCGGATCACTGGATCATCTGGACTGGAGCTGATGGATGACATCTCTGAAAGAGACAGAATATATTGAGTATAATATGTAGAACTAATCTTATTTATAGACAAATATACAGGCAAAGTCAATTCCTTCTTAAAGCATGAAGTTATAGAAAAAAAATTGAAAGTTGAAGTATCTATTTTTGTTCTCTATGCTTTGTCAATGTTGAGATTCTTTTCAATATGTCAATTAAATTTACTGCAGGGTTTCTCACTTTGTAAAAAATTATGCAAAAGAAGGTTTTTGCTTTCACAAGGTGTCATCTTTGTGAGCTTGCAGCTGGAATATGTTAAGCGAGATTGAAAAACTGAAAGCTTACTTCTTCTGCCCCCACTTTCTTCTCGAGTTTCTAAAGAATTGACTGAGTGCATTCAATGCTTTCTTGCATTTTAACTTCGTCGGTTGGTGATGACATAGAATGAGAACACAAGGACACAAGACTACTAATGAATGCATATTAAGAAACGGCTAATGTGACTATTTTATTTTTACTAATTTTAACACAGCCAACCCGGGTTTGAAATTTCAAATCACATCACAAAAGCATTTATTTTCAGTAAAAATTATCAAAAAGTTAGCAGCTGTAGGGTAGGTGTAGAGAGGGCTTTACTGTCCCAATAAAGTGGCATCCATTTAATAATACGTTATTATTGCATACTGTTTTATGATGTACTAAAATACTGACCTGCAGATAATTGCCACTATCTGCAATAAGAAGTATAATCAGCAGAATATCCTGCCATTTTAACGGTGTGAATATAATCTATGGCTATTTGCACTAAGTTGCGCAAATAGTCACTGCCTTGAGTAATTTCCATGGCTGTTGGCTAAACCTGTTCTCCTTGTTTTCGTCATTTTGATGGCAGCAGGTGTGGTCGGTGTTACTGTGAAAACTGAATTTCTTCTTCCTGAGTCTTCTTGATATAACTTGTGTATTTGTTCAAATTCATATTTTGTTTATATATATAATCATATTTGTTGAGAAAGCACTTTAAGACTAAGAGCATATAATTATATGAAGGTTATGTGACTAAGACGACAGAAACCTTTTCCTGTAAAAGAAAGATATAAGGCAAAAACTGAAACATGGCAACAGAAGCATATAGAGCAGGGGTCACCAAGTATGGTCCTGGAGGTCCTAAACTTTGCAGGACACCAGCCCTCCAAGATCAAGTTTGGTGATCTCTGATATAGAGTCTCTAAATCTGTGTGAATATATTTCTTACTTTTGGGTTCAGAAGTTCCCTCCGCCATCTTTATTGAACGAGACTCCAGACAGATCACAAGGATGACGCTTCAAACAAGTAAAAAAAACATAAATAAATCACATGAAACATTGAGAACAGCAGAGCTGAGTTGAGCTTTACTTTCACTTAGTCTGTGGTGAATTGCTCCTGCAGTTGTTTTTCCTTATACCTGTTTGAGGAGGAGCCTGCATGTTAAACTTTCAGTTCGCATCATCGCTGGAAATGGGGAAATGAAATGAGAAAACAAAATTCTCTTCACATTTTGACAATGTATTATCAAAAGAACCTGCAAATTTCAGAATTTCTCAGTCTAAAAACTAATATCGAAGCCAATGCCAAAATAACAGCTTGTGGAATATGCCACTCTAAGATGTAAATAGTGTTGCCAAGTCCACGGTTTTCACACAGAATTGGCCTACTTTTACTTTTACTACACTGTTATTATAGGTTTTTTTTCATGTCCTCGCGGGTTAAAGTATGGATTTCACTGGAGGAGCCCCACCACAAAACATTATCCTCAGGGATGGAAGCAATAAGGACAGGGAGGTAGTTTGGTAGCTGGACACTTGCACTCCTACAGCAGATTATATACATCATGACATGCCACAATACATTTCAGGAAAGATGTATCAATTAACTTTATATTTTAAGTTGTCCCATTTCTTTGGCCTGCAAGGAAGTCACATTCCCCAGCAGGCCCATTTTCTACAAAACTGCTAGAAAACTATTGAAAAGATTTATGAAAGAATTCTGAAAATGGGTGCATTCTGGAGAATGTGGAGAAATGTATAACTGGAGAAAATTACTAGAAACTTACAACTTCTTCTGAGACTTGTTATAGCACTTGCATGTCATTGAGTGTTTATTTTGATTGCTCCTGTTGTCCTCATTTCTAAGTCGTTTTGGATAAAATAACCCCCTGTCCTACCTCTTTTGTGTTAAATGCTGTTAAATGACTAAATGTAAATGCTGTAGATGATCCCAGATGATGCTCCATGGCCGTGTACCAGTCTTTCTATTAGTCCAGGTCCAGCAGTTCCACGAGGGTCTCCCTGTTCCTATGTTGCTTTGCAAATATAAAGTATTTCATTTTTTTTAATCAGACACAATCAGTTTTTAGTTGGATCCTTTGAAAGATGTAGTCTATGAATTGGGACGTATGTGTGTTCATGGA
>NW_025047856.1:0-55000 GCF_018831695.1 Puntigrus tetrazona
AATAAAAACAGCCCAAGCACTTTAATGATGGTAATAATCAGACATTTTGTGGCATTTTGCTTTGCAGCAAATCAACAGCATAGTATAATAATTTAAGGATCATGCAAAAAAAATTGTAAAATATATTCAAATACAAAACATTACTTTTAATTGTAATGTTTTACTGTTTTTTGCTGTATTTTGGTCAAATGCAGTTAATACGCAGTCTTGATGAGCAGGAGAGACGTCTTCCAACAGCATCTTACAAACCTTTTAACTTTTAGCTTGAAAAAAAGGGTCATTCTAATTTGTGATGTCCTTTCTCTATAAACTGAAGTACAGAAAGGAAGTAAGGTCTTCAGATCAGGGATACTCTAGAGGAAAACATCACTGGAAAGGAAACTCACAGGACCCACTGATTTTACAGGACGACCCTTCCTGTGACCTCTGACCTCTGATCAAAAGATGCTTATGCAAAGTGGAAGTGTAAACATCCCAATGAGTGCTGTCTTAGCGTCTCTCTTCTCTCGCGCTCTCTGCGTTAGGAAGTTCAGCCTCAAACACACTGCGCCAGTTATGTTAGCACGTGGCCTTCATCTGGTTATTCCATACAGAAACTCTAAATGTAGTAGCATTCTTTGCTTGATGGATGGATGAAGTGGTTGGACCAAAACCTACCAGTAGTTTCCTGTTTGTCCCTTTTTGTCAATTTCATTTATTTTATGCTTGTGCCAAATTGTAGGACTTACAAATGAAAGTAGTTTTTTCTTTACCAGTCAGAGAGAAGATCTTGAGAGGGTCAGTCTTAAACTACAGAGTCTGGCAAAAAAGGTCCGGTGATCCAGTGGAAGATTGTAATTTAAAACATAATAAATACATTTGCAATTATCCCATTGAGGATACATTCAGGAGCAATGTCTGTTTAATTGAGTGTTTAGTTTTGGATTTATTTTAGCATTATGAGTAAGTATTAAACCAATGAGAAATGTTGCCAGGGCAACTAGATGACAGGAAGTGGCGCTTTATTTCAGTTTTGTTTGCTCGTTCCAAATAATGAAAAATGTTTTAGGGTAGATTCATAGTTTTCTCTGGTTGCTGATTAAATGACACATAAATCAACGGTTATCTTGAATCATCGTATTTGATCCTGTTAGGTTTGTATGTCATGTGATTCATTAGTCAACATCAGAGAACCATGAAATGTAAAAAAGATAGGACACTTCTAATCTAAACAGCAAGCGATTGTCTTGACTCGAGATCGTATAAACATTTATAACAAGCTTCCGCAGCGCGATCCGAGAAATATAAAGCAACTTCGCATAAGCAAACGCCCCATGTACATTGAATATTTCATATATATAGTCTTCTGCAAATTAAATGAAAAGCGCTGTTTAGGTTTTGACTCGTGAGCTTCACAACTATTGTTCTCAAATATATGAAGCGCTTTTGCAGCAAACACTCAATGGTGTTGTAATTGTTTATATGAGAGTCTCCTCTGGTTTCGGAGGATCGTCCTCCTAAAATCCCCTCCATGTGCAGAGACCATCATGCTGGCTTTGTTTTTATTGGCCCTCAAGCGGCGTCCGGTCTTCTACTGGCATAAAATGGTGTCGCAGTAAAACTCCTTTCGCCAAGCGGAGACCGGCTGGTTGTTTCGCACCAACAATCAGATCTCCGCCTTCTATCCAGTGTGAAAATCAAAGTTTTAATTCACCTCAGCTCATTTTGGCTCCCTTGTTTTAGCGAAAGCGCCTACCGGCACTCGCTTGTTTTTAACGGCAGAAAACTGGGTCCAAGCGCGGCGTCACGCTCATTAGCCGAGCGAGACCGGGCAACCCTGTTATTATATCCATCTTCATCGAAACGCCCGCTTGTCCTTCATGCTGGAAGCAGCTCGGCAGATCAAACGCTGTCCATGCGCCCTCAATGGGGAAATAAAATTGCCCTCGGCTTCCATTTGGCCCTCCACATGCCAGGCTAATCTGCTGCATGTGGGTTTTCTGGGTTCATTTACTTTAGAGTATGCTGACGACTCGCGATTACTGGGCGAACAAATGGTTGCGCGGAAAGTCGACATTTGTGCCGCTGACTCGATTCGGAGCAGCTTGCCTCTTTTGACCCTCGTAACATCGCGCCCAAACAATCCTCACCACATCTAAACATCTCACACCTTTACCAGCGTCTGAACTCTGTCGTTAATCCTGCTGTAACTCGTCACCAAAAGCATAATCGACGCCTTTACACACACATACACACACACCTGTACTGATGTGATGCGGTGATCAGCTGGAATAAAGCTTCGATTAGACTTGGTTACAGTGCCAGGTCCAATGTTGAAGCTTTCTGATTCTGACTGCTATTGTGCAAGTGCATGAAATCATGAGATCATGCTTGGATGGTTTTCGCACCATTAACAAACAAGCAGTAGTACAGTGGCGTTCAACTAAGTTAGGAGCCAAAGGTACTTCAGGTTGTTAACCTTGATTTCCAAATTGGATCAAAGATAGGGATTAGATAATGTTGGTCTTTGAAGACCTTTTAAAGCGTTTTTAGTGCGTTTAAGAGGAATGGATTTCAATTGTGAAGAAACTGGGAATTATTGGAGACTTTGTCTGCTCGGTCCGTTGTAGCCATTTCTAATCTAAGGTATATGAGACGACAGTTATCACCAAGCTTGACGTGTATTTTTACTAACTGCGTGCATTCTAAATCGCCGCAACCCAGGTCTATTCATTTTAATATGCATAAATTGGAGAAATGGAGTGAAGATGAGATTGGGCATTTTACAGTTTTTGTAGTCAAGATTCTAAAGAGCGAGGTTTCTATGCCGCGGAACAGATACTGCCGACTTTACAAACGTTAACGCCAATTTAAACTTCTTTTTTCCTCTTGCTGTTTATTTAGGTTGTGACTTTATTCTTGCATTTAACCTACAATCTTGGAAGTTACAAAGTCAGCCTCGCTTCACAATAGAATAAAATAAACCACTTCATAAATCTTCTGATTATACCGTTTCGTGACTTATTTCTTGTATTGAACTCGCTTTTATCTCTCTTCTTTTCCCTCACAGTTATGACTTTCTCTCACACCTTTGACTCTTTTCTCTCAGTTTCAAGAAAAAGTAGAAAATTGCAGATGAATCTAAAATCAAAGAAAGGTCTAAATCGTGCCCCAATGTCAGATCTGGCCAGAAAAAGGCAGCAAAGTCAGAATTGGAACAAAGTCGTATTGTAAAAAAAGGTCAAAGTTAAAAACAGAACTGCAAGATAATATAAACTCAGAATTGCTTGGTTATCGTTGAATATACAGGTTCTCTGAAATGGAATCACGAATTGTGAGAATGAATATAGGAAAAAAGAGCTAACTATCTTTAAGCTTATGGGGATTCTCAAGCTTACAAATGCTAGAGTTCGTGAAAGATTTTTCCCCGTCAACTGTAAAACGATTTCCAGTCCAGTAATGCGTAAATAGTTTTCATGCCAGCGTATGCGCTATGCTATCCGGCTAATCTATAGTATAAATGAAGCCGTACGCGAGCAGTTTAGCTTGTGTTTGCTGTTGCGTCTGAAAGGAATCTTTTAGCTTTTCCCATTGTCAGGGATGACCAAGTCGTGATGAGCTGCATTCTGAGCAGGCTCAAAGCAGCCGGGTCTGAAGTCCCAGCAGCTGCCGCAGCTGATCTTGCGCCAATTCCAACAGCAGTCCCGCAGAGTCCTTCCTTCCTCTCAGACTCAAACGCTGTAAAGTCACATCTACCTTGTCGCGCGCGGGACGTCAAGCTAGAAACTGAGCGCGATCTTATTCCATGGTTGGCAAAAATCAAGCACAAATGTGTCGGGCCACCAGAGGCCGATCTTTTGGGTTCACGATGCGCCAGAACAGTTCAGCGCGGCCTGTCGTGCCATGATTTTTCCTCCACTGAGGAACAGATCGTATGCAGATTGCTCTGATTTGCGTTAGTCAAAAGTTTTGTATGCTGTGAATATGATGTTTCTTTTATGTGTAGCGGCCGTATTAGACACTAAATAGTTTTAGGATGATATAGCGCTATAGCCTTTGCGTGGCTAAACTGTAAGATCGCTGAGAATTACGCCAGCTTTTGCGAAGCATAAAGCAATTGTTATGGTGTTTTAGTTCTTTGAATCGTGGCTATTAATGATTGATAGCTTTACCATCTGTCTTCTTTGTTGTCTGATGCTTCATTTTGAAGCAGTTAGTATACTGATGGATTTTGAAGTTCTTTCTCAAGAGTTTGACTTTTTTATTTCCTTCTGAGGATTCAAAGCTTTATTTGGTGATTGACTCAGAAGGGCTTCTGGTGACCTCTGTGACCCTGTTGTGTGTTTCAGAGAAGGAGGCGAATAGAGCAGAAGCACTAAGCAATTGTCAAACAGTTTGGTGGAAAATAAACTTGTACGTGTCTCATTAGGATCAAGTCGTCACCAAATCCTGGGTGTTCAATGTTTAAAGTGAAAAAAGTATAATTTTATTGAGATAAATTTGCCAATGCTTGGATAGAGAGTGAGACCTCTCTGATCCAGTCAGGTACAAAAATCTTCCAAAGTAATCTTCTCCAGAGTCTTAATCACTAGATAAAATAAAATAAAAAAACTGCATATGCATTACCATGTATGTATGTGTATGTGACAAATAAAATTTTTAATTTGAATCCAGTTGAAATAATTTAGCATATAATGTGACTTTATTTTATTCTTAAAGTTTTAATTAGATCACTAAGCATGCAATAAAGGCCATGGATAGAGTAAAATGTGGGGTTTTATAAGGGATATTTCATATATTATATGTGCAGCAGTAATATTTCTCACAACTTGGGTTGGGCATCTTTCACATTTCAACCGGTTCCCAATGGTACCTTTTTTGTAATATCAAAAATTTATTTATTTATTTATTTATTTCAGTGAAAAACTCCAAAACTGTCCATTTCAACATTTTGAACATTTATTTTCTTTTTCTTTTTCGTCTAGAAATTCTTGTTTAATTTAGATTTGATCAAATGTAGACACAAAACATTTTATTCCTTGTTAATGAAATGAAAATTAAACCTCAAACAGTGGTTTCCTGTTAATACGTTAATAAATGGTAGAAAAATTGTCATAATAATTGTATGTTTTCTACAATTAAGTGGTTAATGGGGTTAAATATACTCTACAAAAGCAATACAAGAGTAATATATTTCTGTTGTATGTTAATCGACTTTTATTTTGACGTATTTGAAGTTTCCGTGTGTATACAGTATGAAATGATTCTGAGATGTGTTCATGCCGTCATGTAGTGACATAGAGGATGAAAATCACCGCAAATTCCACATACAGTTGTTCATATAGAGATGCAAATGAAGTGACAAATATACATATTTCTAAGCAAACTCGCCACGTTTCCTCAAACACAGTTACTCTTTTGTATTTTCCGAGCAGCAGAACCTCAATAGTCTTTTCATCAAAATTGTTAAAAAAGCTGAGCCTCACTCACTTGACATGTTTTATCATCCTGTCCAAGTCAGACGATGGACAGATAAATAATGTCAGAATGTCTATATTTGTTAGAAGTGATTTGTCCACGTACAAGTGAACACACACACACACACACACACACACACACACACACACACACACACACACACACACACATGACACACGTGACTCTGTCCATCGTCTGTTTTGCTCGTCACCTCCCGCTTCTCTTTCTTATTTTCTCTTTCTGCTAATCAGTTTTCCTCCGACCGCTGACCGTCCTGTCAGGTAAATCGCGGTCTGGAATGGACGTTTGGCGAGGCCCGTCCTCTCGGATCAGAGCTCGTGTCTGCGTGTCCAGTCCTCGGCCGGCACCTTTATTGGATTGATTTATGATTATAGACCGGCGTCTCGCCAAGCCAAGCTGCCCCTGCTTGGAAAGTTTGTTTATTTGTTATGTTTTAGCGGTGATGGAAAAACTAGCAGGCGGCGTAATGAGCTACTTCAGAGGTCACTCCAGAAGCGAGAAACTCCGCCTCTAGTCTCGATCTGGTAGGAGGCTTCTAGATGTAGCCACTATGAGAAAAGGTCCTTATCTGAGTAACTGATGTCAACTAAAGTAAACACACTGCATATAAGTGTCACAGTTGGAGTTAAAGCAGTTCTAAAAATGAAATGCTTTTAATAAAACAAATGCGTTTTTCGATTGCACTTTTACATGATACATACTTGCAGTTTCACCACCATAAAAGACAGAAAAAACTGCTGACAAAAAAACACTTAGCCTGCCTATTTTAACATTCAAACATCTGTAATATTGGGAAATATTATTGCACGAATGAAAATGAGTGTTTTCTATTCGAATGTATTGTAAATTAAATGCCTCCAGTGTCCGCGTGATCCTTCTGAAATCTTCTAATATGCTGCTAGAAGAATTTCTGGTTGATAGCAATGTTTAGAAAGCGATTGTGATACAATTCAAAAGTTCAAAAAGCATTAGCATTTATTTAAAATAGAAACCTTTCTTGCATTCTAAGTGTCTTTAATGTCTTTTGCATCCTTGCTAAATTGCTAAAAAAAAATATTTCAAGCTAGCATGTTTTGAATGGTATTGAATCTCTTGCAATCTGTCAAAACTTGTCCCCAGCCACTGATCCACATTGTACCTTTCACACGAAGGGTGAAAAGTCCTTTATACTCAAATCTTACTCTCTTCCATCTTTTGGAGAAACCAGCAAAAAACACTCCAACCGCCCTAGCAACCACATAGCAACATTTGTGCAATCACTCCATAATCCATAAATCCAGTAAAAAGGTGTGTTGCTGAATGCTTGAGTCATAGCTAAAACACTCGTGTCATGATGTGAACTGAGGACCTTTACACTGTTTATTTGTCGAGTTCATAGTGAAAAATAACTTTAACAGAAACAGTATGGTTCCTCTCAACCCATTTGTTCCAAGAAATGTGTTTGTGACTCATCTGATAAGCTTTTGAGTGTTTACATGGAGATGCACAGCCCCAAAACAAACCACTACATCATATCCTCTGCGGTCCAAACATGTCTCCTCATCGCTCTCCTCTCTCTCTCTCTCTCTCTGGTCCTCCTCGGGATGTTCGCCAGGGGACTCTGTCTTGAGATGAGCTGATAATTGCTCATGAAGATGATAATGCGTTGTGAAAAGGAGCTCATGCTTTAAAATCATCCATAAAATTGGCTCACTTAAGATAATTGGCCGGAGAATAACATGGCGTTTCTTCTGTCCGCTTGCTTAGATTGCAGTGGAGCGTCGGTCCGGCTCACTGAAGGCACAGTTGGTGTTTGTGAAGCTATTGAATGCAGGACTTCTTCATATGTAGGTGTTTTACGGTCCAAAAAATGAACACACATTTCTGGTTTTGTGGCAGTTTTTGAAAGTGTGACTTGATGCCTTAATTCAATAATGTGTGCTCTTGATTGGTAGATCAGGTACAAAGGTTTAAACCACTATATTTGGATTTATTTTCCAAATAAATAGAAATTGCTAGTAGATGCTTACAAAAAAAACAGCTGTGTAACGTATTGAATTTAATGTGAAATAATGTGTGTTCTTGCGAAATGTACTTAGTTTTATTTACAACTTCTTTTTGTTTGTTTGATTGTTTATTTAATCTTTTAGTTTGATAAGTATCGAAGTTTGATAAATTACTTTAATTCAATTTTATATAATTCATTAATAATTAGCATTCATTTTGAATCCTGTCCTAAATGTATATATTTCACATTTTATGAGCGGAGTAATATTTATCTGACATTGCACATTGGATTATTATATAAAAATATAGATTTTTAACACTTTAAAACATAAAACAAAAAATTACAACAAATGTGCAAAAGCAGGTATTGCCGAATTCCCATTGTCAGCTAAACCTCTTTCACATTAAATATATTTATTAAAGTCCCCTCTTAAATGTTAAGATTTCATGTCCAAATTGAATATTTCAGTAAAATTTGACCATAATATTTCAGTAAAGTAGTAGATTAATATTTTAATGACCCATTAGCGAATAAAGTTAATGGTAGTAATGCAGGTAAATTTATTTAAATTTATTTTAAAAATGTATTTATTTACTTTTTATGATTTATAAAATCAATCAATTTAGTTTAGAAACCCTGCTGTATATTTCACATTTTTAACAATCAAAGCAGTATTTATCTGGTACAGTACAAAGAAGTTATTATGTATATTTAAAAACATTTTTTTGAGCAAGTTAGTAGCGTTTCTATTTTTAGTTAGCGACACTGGTTCATGTTTATGAGCTCACTGTCTAGCAGCAGTTTGGTCCAATTCTTCCACACAAGTCCTGTGTTAACGTTTTAAGATGCTTCAGTGCTTATGAATTATCAAAACTGCCTTTACTATATGCATTTCAGAGTTTGATTGCTTCATGCATATGGTTAGAACCATCCAGTTTTTGCAGATGAGTCATTTTTATATGAATAATTAAAATTTGAACATTTGATTCGTAGTGTCGTATGCGCATTTGAAGCGTGAAAATGGTTTGAAATGTATTACGAGGCTCACAGTGAAGATGAAGCGATCCAGAAGAGCCTGCATTGAAAGCCAGGCTTGAAGTACATCATTTTTCAAAGATAGCAACTTGTGCAGACGTGTAGCTATAAAACACACATCAAACAAAAGCGGTTTCTCACAGCTGAGGATGAACAGAACCAGAGCTGCGTCGCATGTGCAAAGACCTGGCTTGTGCTGGGCGATCAGCCTAGGAAGCAAATCACGACTTCGTGAACTTTGCTTTCAGCACGTTTTACAGTCTCTTTGGGCACACGTCTCCGATTGTGTAATAAGAACAACACATGATGCAGGCTGTGCTGTCCAAGGTGGATGTTGCAATAGAAGAAAGGAAGAACGATGCACTGGTCGATCCGTCAGTTTTCACCATGTGCTTTGTTATGTGAAGATGCCACTGCTGCCTTTTAAGGGCACCGGAGAGCTTCCCCCGATCCTGTTTAGTCTGGACATCTCATCAGCGAGTCCTTCATCGGTTTTTCCTGGAAAAAACAAAAGATGACCGTAAACCACACACCGCGGCCCAGGCAGAAGACGAGCAGTAAACTTCCGCTTCATGTTTGTAGCTGCTTGTGCGACTGCGTCTATACCTTCCCGACCTTCATCTGCTGCGGTCCGAGATGAGTTTTTGCCAATGTGTTTAGTTCAGGCGTTCGGTGAATCTCGCAAAGCTTGCTGACAGCGTCCTGAAATAAAAATGAAGCAGGAAATCGTGTGTTGGAAGATTTTCACGACTTTGTGCTTGGATACAGACAGGCTTTGCTAATACAATGGCAGAGACGCTGATTGTCGTGTTAAGCGCTGATGTCATCGTGTGGATGAAGCCATACAGTGACTCTGATTGCCGAGACTTGTCGTCCAGGAGTGTGTGTGTGTGTGTGTGTGTGTGTGTCTGAACTGGATGTGTCTACAACCAATCTACTTCAGTTATGTTTCTGATGTTTTATTGCTTTATATTTGGACATTGGAAGATGAGAGCAGATGTTACAGTTAGGTCCATATATATTAGAATATTTATTTTAGCAACGTGACCAAAAAATATTCGTGTTAGAGTTATGTAATGAATATGGGCTTAAAGTGCACACGCTGAGCTTTAATTGAGGATCAAAACTGGATGAAAGGTTAAGAAACTGCAGCTCTTTAAGGACCAAAAATAATTGGACGGTTGACTCAGTAGATGTTCTATGGATGGATAATAGGCTCTGTTTCTTCGTAGGTTCTACATTTAATTACGCAGGTAAAAGGTCTGGAGTTGTTTCTTCTGCAAATAGTTGTTTCTCGCCACCCAATGCTTTCTTATCACCTTTCTTTTGTACCATCACATTAAAAACCATTCAAATGCTGATAACTATTATATAAAAAAGTATGTTACGACTTCCTATTTTGGTTGTTATTGTCTAGGGAATCAGGAAGTCAACACAAGAAACAAATGAATAAAACTTAAAGTTTCTGAAATATAGTGTAGTACAGTAATGAATCATAAATGCTTTATCGGGAAGCTTTAGTAAGGAATTATGTTCACCAAAACCAACATTTGATATTTACAGAACCTCAAAGAGGAGGCTATGATTGCAAAATATATACAATGAAGAAAAAAGAACAACAGCTCAACAATGTGAGACATGAGCGGAGCTGAAAGTAATAAAACAAAACGCATACTAACTTCAACCCATTCAGTACTAAACAAAACAAAGAAAAGACAAAACCATGTGAACGCCAGCTAACTCACAGTAGCTCCCACTCCTACCCTAGAGTTTTTATAGGAGCAGATTTCTACATTGTGTAGGTCACGTGACACATTAACCTTGTATCATTAATCCAGTCATCCACCTTTTGGGAAAAGTGGAAATCGAAATCACAGTACTAATCGGGCCAATGGGTCAGAAAAACGTAGAAATAACTCAAACTTGTAAATCATACAACAGAATCTCAAAAATGGACGGTGAGCACAACAAGTGAGGACGTCCCACAAAAAGGGAAAACATGCTCTATAGGACTTGCGTCACTTCCACGATCTTTGGAAGATGTTTCGAAGATGAGCGAATATGGGGTTGTGGACCAGTCCGTCATCCAATCATAGACTCTGAAAGTCTCCTACAGTACCTTGGCTCTGCGTGACTGCCGTGTGATATGGCGGTTCGTGATTTAAATGTAACATATCACCTCTCTGGTTCAGATGAACCGCAGTGTTTCATAAGTCTGTCGTGCCGTGCCACTGCTGCCAGGCCATTATTTAAATATGTGTTTTGTTTACAGCACAGAAACACATGATTCTTTAGATGAACATCTCCATCTGTTTTGATGAGGACAGGCAGCCTGCAGTGCAGTTTATCAAGAGCCCCCATAAATATAAGATGACGTGTTAAACTAACCCTCCAGGTCATTTGCTCAAATAATGCTCTTCTAATCACTCAGCAGGGATACCACCATTTGACTGCGTAGTTATGAGCAGGATTTGTTCATTGTTTTATATATTAGTCTGATTTATGCTTTTATTAGATTGTGAGGACTTCCTTTTCTCAGTCTGAATCCAGCCCATGCATGGTTTTCATTAAAACATTTGTTTCGCAGGAGTACCAGCCACTTTTCCCCTTTGCATGAATCAGTAGAGAAGATGAAGTTTCCTTGTGTTTTTAATCACATCTGTGAGAAACTGCTTTACTTTTACTAAACATTATATTTAAGCATGCGTTCAAAATTTGGTTCTGCAACACCTGAGTAGTGTAAAATGTAGTCCTCTTAAATATATTTAATTAGAGATGTTTATGTATAATAAAGAGACAGAGAGACACTGAAAGGTTGGTTGTCTTATTTGTTGATTCATTAGCTGTTTGTCATAATTATATTTTATTGATTCATTGGTTGATTGGTTGATTGATTGGTTGATTGATTGGTATACTCATTGGTTGCTTAGTTTGTTTGATAGTTTATTGATTGGTTAACGTGAGTTTCTTGGTCAATTTATCTCATTCCTTGGTTGGATTGATTGATTTGTTAGTTTCATTTGTTGATCGTTGATTGGTCGGTTGATTTTTTTTTAGGTTAGTTCATTTGTTTATCGGTTGACTGATTTGTTGGTTAATTGATTGATTCGTTAGTTTATTGGTAGTTTAGTTGTTCATTGCTGTTTGTTTTTCCATTGATTGTTAATCGCTCATTGGTTGATTTAGTGCGTTAGTTGGTGGGTTTCAAGCTACTTTTCATCTGAGCAATGCTGGTTTATTGGGGATACCACTGTAGGCGCAAATTTATAATCAATTAGTTTATCCACTTATTTGTTTATTTTGTTGTATTTATTTTATTTATTTTATAGAGCAAGCTGCTTTTATCTGAACCAATGCCTTGCTGCGCCAGTAAGAAACACCGCCAGCAGCATGGGGGTCCCAGCCCTGAGCTTGTCTTCATTCACTGAAACCCATCTAATAGTTTGCAGGAGGCCGCGCCATCTCCTCCATAGTGATGAAACATACTTTATGTTGCCTCATACATCTACTCTCCACTCTCCAGAGACTTCAGCTGTTCGGGTGGGAAAGCGTTATTTTCACTTCTTCTCTGTTAGACCTGGCTCTCCAGATCCATTCACTCTCAGTACTTTAGTTTTAATTCAGATTATAGATTGTATTTTGAGTACATGTGTTTTTTAGTTCATACGTGGAAGTTGTGCTTTTTTTTTAATAATATGTCACTTTTATGCATAAGTATTGTAGACCTGTTATTTTTCTTCCTCTATGAAAATGCAAAATTTGATGCAAGAGAAGACCAATTTATTCCACAATAAAAAGTCATGCGTTTTACAAAACTATACTTATGGCAAAGCAGGTAAAAACCTTATGTGATTTTAAAAAGTCGTAAATGAAGGTACTAACTCTGGCAATAAATCAGTTAAAAGGTAAAAAGATTAAAAAAATTCAACGAATTAGAAGTAAATTTGTAAAAAATCATAATTATATCAGAAAAATCTAAATTGTAATAATCCTGAAAGAAAAGGCCATCATTTTGAAATAAAAAAGAGTAAAAATATGAGATGAAAAGCACTTTATCAGATATAGTCATTGCTGCAAGATATACAGATTTAAATTAAGATATAAATCTATAAATGTATATAAATTATTCAATACTTAAAATACTTCTGAAAATAGAGTAAACAGATACAAAAAGTCATAATTGTGATAAATAATAATTCATATTGAAATAAATAGTCATAAATCTACTGTATGTGTTGGAATAGTCTGAATGTTAAATCGTCTAACACAGTTGGGTTTTCAGTAATTTATTTTTCAATTTTGGGGAGCTTGGCAATGGGGCATTGTCAGCCAAAAAAATAAATAAATTAAAGATTTGGAGCAACATCTGTACACAGTAAATGGATTTAACATTTTTGGTTTGGATTGTTTCATGAGAGATCTGTGCTCATTGCATACTAAAGTGTATAAGTAGAGGGCTGCAGTGTGATTCATCCCAAACACAATTCTGATGTTAAAGACACAAGGGAAATGTAAGACTACAGAGGAAACATGACTGCAGCTCAAGATCTCATATGAGTACACTGTCTCACTCCAGATACTTATGCTCTTTGACCAACTTGCAGAAATCAGATAGAAGATTGAGAGAAAGATCTAGTGTGGAATGCCCTGCAGATGTGTAATTTCTGCTGCCGCCTCTAAATCCAAGATGCATTCTGGGATAAACACCAGACCAGTTGGTGTGTCCACTTCTTCCTCACGAGTACATGCCTGGTATATATGTTAGTCAGTTTGTATATGGTGTATTACAGCTTGACTCAACTAATAAACTGGGAACTGTGCCATGGAAATTGCTTTAGTCTTTATTAGACTTATCACAAGTTGTAGCTTTTCTACACTATCAGATATTAGAATGCCATAATACTGTGCTGACATTTTAAAGTTGTGTTTCTGTTCTGCTTTGAGATCTCTTGTATGATTTTGTACTTTACACACACACACACACACATACATACATATATATATAGGCATATATATATATATATATATATACATATATATAGATATTTATACATATATATATATATTTATATATATATATATATTTATATATATGTATTTATACATATATTTATATATTTATATATACATATATATATATATATATATATTTATATATATATATATGATATATATATATATATATATATATTTATACATATATACATATATATATATAATATATATGTGACATATATAATATATATATATTACTACATATATATATTGTTCATATATTATATATATATAGATATTATATATATATATATATATATATATATACATATATACATATATTTTTTTAATAAAATGTGATATTTTCAATATATTTTATTTTTAATGTATATATACTTGTATTATATTATTATATATATAGAATTTTATATATATATATATATTTTTTTAGTATTATCTATTATAATGTATTATTTAAAATAAGTCTAATAAATGTAATATTACTTGAAATAAGTTTTAAAGTAATTATTCATTTTATAAAACCTACTTGGATTAATTGATAACCACTAATTAGCACGCCCACAGTCCATCTCCTTCCATTTCTCGCACACACACGGGGATCACCCAAGCGCCGACATGATTTACATCGATTCGGCCTATCCTGCCGCTCATACACAGCATCATTGAGACCCAGGCAGAGAACCAATCAGATGAACAACATCCTATGGTGATCTCTGACCTCCAGATGTCCTATATACGGTCGGCCCATTAGCCCCCGGTCGCTCCGTGTGGATGTTTAGCGTAAAGTCTTGGGGAGATTTGATCCAAGTGTGGCGTGGCACACGCACGCCCGACCCTGACGTCCTCCCGCAGATCACTCCGCGACCTCCCCGCATGTGCAGAAGTAATTTGATGTCCAACCGCCAGCACGGCGGAGCCTAGAAGTTCGTGGAAGATGACAATTTCGGGCGGCGTAAGTCTCAGTGGTGAAGGTACTGCATTTACAGCGGAGCCCGTGATGACTTTAGTGACTCGTGGCACCGCCGGCGACCCGCTGGCTGATGATTTAGGATTTGGCAAACGGGAAATAGCAGACAATTGCAATTTTGTGTTTTTCTGGTTGCGACATGACAGACGTATATCCTAGGGCATTTGATACGGGCTATTCCACGGGTCGGCTGTTTTTATAGGCAAACAACTAAAGCGCGATTGGATTTTTGGTGGTCAATCGCAGCGAGCAGCAAAGTCATCATAAATGTGGTGAACTGTAACCGCCTTTGGGGACGCTTTCAGATTGTGTCGTTAAATAGTGTTTTACACAAATGTAATGTGTTTTTATTAAAAGCACTGGGTGTTCGGTGAGTTTGAGCAACATTGCTTCAGCTCAGCCGGGAGTTTAGGCGACTGAGTCCAAACACATGGTGGAACCAACAGCGACATGAGAGAAATAAATCCTTATACGCAGATGCGTCCAAACCATATCATTTGTTCCTTAAGTGGTGAAATGTAAAGCGTATTAATTGCACAACAAGCGTTTTGCACGCTTATGTATCGGGCCACGCCTCTAATCATTATTTATTTACTTTCGAACCTTGCAGGCCGAGTCAGAATAACCGCTTGCGCCACCAGTTTTTCACAAATCGACTTTCTCACATTCTCAACTTGTATCTCACTATTTTGACTTTTTTTCAGTTCAGAGAAGAAAAGCCTGAACGGAGAAGAAAATGAAACAGAGATCAAATTCAAATTCAAATCGCAAATTTAGAATTCAGAGAAAAAAACAGAACTTCCAATGCAAACTTAGAACTTTGAGACAATGTAATTTGAATTTAAGATGTGAAAGCTCAGAAAGTATGTATTCTGAGAGATATAACCGTAAAATTCTGATGGGAACGTTATAATTCCAAAATGTACAGAATTCAGAGAGGAAAAAAAATTATAATTCTGAGATGCAACTTGAAGTTCTGTTAGGAATTATTAGATTCAAATTTTAACATTTCATCCAGAATTCCGAGAAAAAGTCAATTAGCAAGAGATATAAGCGATACTAAATTTTTTTTTTTTTTTTTGAGCAAAAGTCAACATTTTTACCAACCTTTTTCACATGCCAGAACCAATGGAGATATAATGATCTTTTTGCTGTGTGGTTAAAATCTCAACAAACATTTTGTGTTGCAAAAGAAATAAGAAGTGAAACGGATTCGGACGGGCGTAAGTGGGTTAGCACGTGACCTGGTGTGGCTAGCTGGTAATCAGCGGTGACCCCGTACTAGATCCTCACTCCTCTCTTTCAAACACTCTTTACTCCCTTGCGATACCGTCCACGAACAGCTGCGAGAAGTAGGATTTGTGAATTAGCTGTTCATCAGAAGCGTTAAAAAACCTGTAGTTATGCCGGTTGAATATTTATTCAGATGGATGGTGATGATCTGTGGGACTCTGAAGAGGTCTGTTATTGCTGCGCGATGGCGTATCAGAAGTGCGGTCTGGCGTATTGATGGCTCAGCATTATTAGGAGAGAGCGCGTGACAATGAGGCCCGAGATCCTGATATCACCCCTGCAAAAAGGATGAGCAAATATTGCTGTGTGTCCTTCCTTCGGCTGAGATAGAAATCCAACTTTCTCAAATAACATCATGTTTGGGGCTCTTTTCGTACCTGTATCTAAGCATAGTCGCGTGTTTTGCTCTGTTTCCTACGCATGCGCTTCGTCGTGAAGATCTCAGGCGTGTCATACATCCAGGCATCAGTCTTTCACTCGCTCTGTATGGAGATGATTATTTTCTGGCCCAGAGCTGCATTCGGAGGCGGATCTCTGTGCTGGCGACGGACTGATGGAAATTAGCGCGTCTTTCTTAATCAGTGGTTCGCTTCCGGCAAGTATACTGAACCAGGAACACACCCTTATGCGAGTCTGGAGAAACAAGACTTATTTAAAGCAAGTATCCAAAATAAAATGGTTAGGAAGAACTTCACGAACATTTAAAAGTGGAGTTTTTTGTGTATTTACATATTTTGAAAAATATATTCTCTAATATAAATATCAGAATATAGCTTTACACATGTTTGTTATATTTTGATTTGCAAAGTAATGTTTTTCCGTATTTTAAATACATTTTATCACGAGTAAAATTATTTGCTTTAAGAGTTAGGTTTTATATATTGATAATAATACACAAATTTATATAATATTAAAATATTGACATTTTGCACCACCAAAAAAATTTGTACAAAAATATATATTATACGTTTCGTTTTTCATTTAAAGTTCAATATTTGTTTTGTTTGAAAATATGGATTTTTTATTTTATAATTTTTTCATTTTAATTTTACCTTTATGACTGCAATAAATACTAACGAAAAAGGAATAAAGAAACGATGATTCTAATAACACTTGCCACAAAAAGTGTATCTGCAAAAATCCAAGCATTTTGTATAATTTAGCCGCACGATATCAAAGTATGAGAAATATGTATCACATGTAGTCTGTTAAAGACAAAAACAATCCACTGATTGCGTTGCATTTTGGTCAATCCCAGAGCTTTGCTAAGCTGAGTCGGAGTCTATGGTGCCATCGGTCATCTTGCAGACAGAACACATTTTTAAAGCAGCTCCTCATCAGGACTCTGGAGCAAATGTCATGGTGTTATTTGCGGCTCTGGCTGTATCTCAAATCTCCAGGGTGTTTTTGCACAGCTCAGCCTCTGTTTTATAAAGCGCGGTGAGATGGGGCCAGATCTAGATCTGGAGCGATCGGCGGTGCCTCGCGTGGTCTCCGATGGTGACGTTTCGCCTGTGACTGTCACACTTCGCATGGCCCCAAACTGGAAACTGGGCAGGTGCTATTGCCCATCCAGGACTGGACATCACGCCGCTGGCCGTATCTGCCCTCATCATCATCATCATCACTGCCACCGCCGCCTACCTCTGATTCGCGCCAGCATTCTGGATGAGTTGAGAACATGAAAGACGCGGGCCACGCAGGTCCAAGTGGGTCTAAACATCATATGCACCAGAGTGTGGAAATGAACTTCACCCAGCAGACATGAGATTCACACATACCTTCCAGAGGATTTAGGAATCTATATGCATAGGTTTTCAAGCTGATTCCACTCATGGAGTAAAAGAGCATGCTTTTTTATTCATATTCTAAACATAATAAATATATATACTCATTTTTTTCTGCAGTTTTAGTTTGTAATTTTAGTATACCATTTGAGATAGTTTTTTATATTTTACATTTTAATTTTCAAAAATTTGAGTTTAGAACATGGATTTTTATTATTTATTCATCTTTTGTAACAGTAATTTATTTTTTTCTTTCAATTCTGAGTTTATATCCTACAATTCTAAGGTGTTTTTCCCATTAAAAATGAATTATAAAATATAAATTTTCTATTAGACTTTTAGTACTTTTTCTATTTTGCATATGAAATCGCGATTCCTTTGATTAGATGTGCTGTTAGCGCAATGTAGTGCTCAGAAACGCATACCAAGCTTCTGCTGCAGTGCATTCGGGATTGGTTTCATTTGTGGATGTACAAAGCGTTTCTTTAATCACCAGGTCATTTGTTGTCTACTGTTTGGAAACAGTCAGTCGATCTGAGCTTTGTTTAAATAGCCGTTATCGTCTGGCTTGAACTCTCAACCTCCAGTCGTCTGTCCTATCATTGAAAATCTCTGTTTAGTTTGACTCAGAATGTTATAAAAAGAAGTGCAAACTAGCAGTGAATGATTGATTGCCGCTACGCCTCGGGATTTCTCTGCATAATCACCGTTGAAGACCAGGAATATCACTTAAAATATGTGGATATCCTAGTAACTGTTCTTTGCCTACAACTTGAGTCGCTGCCACGTTGGATATTAAGCTACGTTTCGCTTTGGTCTTTACTACTGTACACGCCACCAATTCTATGCTATTTAGTGAGGCTTTTCAGCGCCTGTCGCTTTAGTTAAAAACCAGCCTATTTTTCCTATTTTTCTGGATTTCGCTTCGCAGATGCTTTAACCATTTGAAAATATCTCGTGTTTGTATCGAATATACACACGGAGACATTGTAATTGGTCTGTCAACATAACGAAATAAAGCATTGAACGTTGGCGCCATTTTAATTGGCTTTTCACCCAGCAGGTTTCAGATAATTCGTAGACAAAACGTTCAACAGTCTAAAACTCATGTGTGAATTGTTACCTAGTCCTGGGATGACTTCCAGTCTGACGCGACGCAGTTCTCAGCTACCTCCTTAAGTGATTTTTTCGTGTGTGCTTGGAAACGCTGTTTGCAGACCAGATAGAGTCACATTCTTTCTGTCGGAAACGTCATATGTCACATAAAATTCAGTGTAGATCCTTCAGGTTACTAAAATAGATCAGTAAGAAGGCTCATTTCTTTAACAAGATAATCCTCAAATAAAATGATAACAATAAAATATATAGAAATGGTAATCTGCAAAATCAAACAATGTAACCGTCAGTTATCAATTTTTTTTTGTGTGCTCCGTAAACATTATATTGTATTTGTAAGCTTTTATTCACTGTGTTTAGTTTCAGCTAATTCCAACGCATTGTGATTAATGTAAATGAAGATGAGGAACGTTTGGTCGTCAACTGACTTAGAATTTTATTAAATGTATTAAATAAAAACAGCAAAGATTATATTAAGTTGACTAACAATTTTTTTATTTGAAGTCAAAAAATATTTGCATTTATAGGAAAAATCTGCTTAATAAGAATCTGCCCATAATGGAGCAAAGAGTTAGACTGATACAGTTGAGCAGCAATATATATTTATCCATTCGGCTTTTCTGGGTAGCCCTTGATCCAAAAGTGCACTTTATATCAAACTTTTCTTTCTTTCTCTCCTTTTCGCCCCATTCAATCCCTGGAATTAACTATGACCTGGCCTTCTGAGATAGGAACTCATTGCGCGTGTGTCATTTTGGAGTGTTTGCTCTAGACTCTCACCCAGATTGTGCCAAAACACTGAAAGGCAATTTTTTTGCATGTTCTAGTGTTCTGAAATGTCAAATCAGTTACAAAGTGGAATAAGAGATTGCAGTTCAAGTTTATTGATTTAACAATCAGCCTTTCTGCCTCAGCAAAAACGGGAATGTTATCATCTAACGATCCTAGTTTGGTTTTTCCTTAGAGTCAATGCAAGTACATGAACAGTATGTAAGATGCTATACTCACCTGAGGCCTGCAAGCTCTTTTATAGGAAGTGCTGTAGGTGGTTGCAGTTTAGTGTTGCATGATCTGAACAGCCCTCTAGATGAACTGGTACAGCGCACAAGCCAATGAATACAGACTGTGTAATTGTGTTAATGAGTCAGGGTTTTAGACTGACGCCACATATTTGAGGAGCCATTTTGGCTGTTTCTGTCCAGCAAATTTGGGGAAACTGTAGATAGTACATCAAATCCCTTAAAGAAGTAGTTCACCCAAAATTAAATTATAGTACATTGTTGTTTACTAATAATGTTTAGAGTAAATGGTGCCATCACTTGGAAGAGCTTCATAAAAGTATCATTTTGGCTTCAAAGACATTAATTTATAGGGACTGATATGGATTACTTGTATTATTGTGATGTTTTATCACATTTGATTCTGATTTTGTTCCATTCACTGCAGGGCATCCACAGAACAAGTATGTGGAGGCTGTGAGTAGCATTAGTTGAAACTTTGAATGTCATGATACCCAGCTCTAAGAAGGAGCAAAATATCCAGTTTTCTCATTATTTATTAATTTATTTTTTAAATGAAAAAGAGATCATGTAGTAAATTGAGTTTATGTTTTTATGTGGCACTACATATAGAGCCTTAAATGATGCAGCGCCATTGATGTCGGTTTTAAAGCCGCAGGTAAATCCATCAACGCAACACATCCTTCAGTCATGTGATTCAGCCTAATGTTATTGGTTTTGAAACATTAAAATGCACCACCCTAAAGCTCAGCAGAACTCTGTGGAGGCCTGTGAGATTTGCTTATCTTCCATTACACTGTCCTCAGGCTGAACTGGAATAGTCATACTCTATATTACATCTGAGTTAAGATCTTGTAGGTAAGATAAGCTTCCAATGTCATTTATTTAGAGTTAGAGACACATTACACACATTACTATATTAATATTAATACACACATATATATATATATATATATATATATATATATATATATATGTACATAAGAATAAAAATCTCAAACTTATAAAACTAGAATATCTCCATTCTTTTTATTCACATCAAATGTGTATATATATGTGTCAATGTAAAAGGTGTGTCTGTGTGTCTGTGTGTGTGTGTGTGTGTGTAAAGTGTGTAGTTGCAAAAAGGAGATCATCTTTCTTTCTATTTCTTATTATCTAAAAAGTTTTTGAAAATAAAAACTCCTGTTTAGCATTTATTTAATGAATTAGAAACTGTCTAATACCTCTATTTGCTGCTCTAGAACCTGTACGGCTAGTCTTAGAAATGCTTGTACTGGAATCATATTGTACACTACGTTTCAAGATCTTTATTGAATAAAATGTGCAACAGCGTTTATTTAAAAATTATCTTTTATTTTGATCTATTAATCAGAAT
Source organism: Puntigrus tetrazona (assembly GCF_018831695.1). NCBI lineage: Eukaryota > Metazoa > Chordata > Actinopteri > Cypriniformes > Cyprinidae > Puntigrus > Puntigrus tetrazona. The sequence goes on from NW_025047856.1 coordinate 21,077, forward strand.
TCTCCTTTGTAATAAAGGAATCATTTCTTACTAGCACCCTATTAATCCTAACTAACTTCCAAAGACATTACATCCATTGAGGCATCGTCTGAATGAGTCAACAGTCCTTGAAAATGAGTTAATGAAGGTCAGCTGAGGTTCTGTCCTCTTTAAGGGTAAGTGATATCTGAATGTATAGAGAAAACAAACAGCACGTGAACAGGCCTCCCTGCTTTGAGCCTTCATATCCACTCATTACAGCTCCTGAGTCTGAACAATAATCACTGAGTAACAGCCTGACCCTTTGCAAGGGCGCCAGGCTATTTACAGTTTCTCAACTGTTCGGGCGAATTTTGCAAACAAGAAATTAACCAAAGGAAAATACCACATCTCCTACAAACCAAATGCCAAGAAGCCTAACCCAGCTCATAAATCAATAGGTAGGTCCTGTTTTTCTATCTACCATGGGAGCATTTATTTATCCAAAATATGGTGCATTATTAGAATTATTACTAGAGCATTATAAATGTATTTATCTATGAACAGTTTGAATTTTCTGTGTAATCTGATTAATCATTATTTTATTTATTTATTTGTATTAATAGAATGTTCAAAGAATCACATTAAAGGGAATTTTAGAAACGTAAAAGCTATTAATGTCTTTGATGACTTGAATGTAATCCAAAAGCAAATAAAAGCATTAATATTTCTTCTTCTAATAAAAAGAAAACTCTTTCCAACCCCAAACTTAGTATGAGAGTCTGATTCATTTTGTAGTAACCAAAGGGAATCTGTTTCAATTGGAATTAGTGTCTGAAGAAATATAGTAAGATCATTTTGCTACAGTTGCACCCCATTAGTTGCTTTTTAGCATGCATATTATTAGAATATTATCCATTTTATTAGCACGCTAAGCACATTAATGTCTTGATTCTACATGAATTTATTCTACATCCCTAATCCCACCCAAGACCTAAACTTATCAACTACTTTATCAACTAGTTAATACAGCAAAATAAGAATTTATTGAGGAAAGAAGACAGTTACCGTTGTCATCATTCTAAAGTGTTACCAAAATATGACACTTACATGCCATGTCACAGGTCATCCATGCAAATTAAAGTGTTGTGTTTCATTATTATTATTATTATTATTAATATTATTATTATTATTATTATTAATAAACATATTTCCATTGGCTGGAGATTTAAATGCTGTACATCATATAATGCCATGGTGGGATTTCATTTACCAGCACTTCCATGCTAGTAATAAGGTATATACAATTTTAGTTCTAATTCTTTCTATGCTTCCAAACTACTTTGTGTGTTTCGGCTCATGAGCGATTTGTGCTGAAATTAACAAACTATAATCGGTCAGCCGAAATGGAACTAGAACCCTGGGCATGATCCTTAATGCTGGATTATCTACTAGCAATGAGATTATTTACGGCACGTAACTGAAATGGTCTGAGCCATTTGCGACGTTAGCTACATAATGAGTATATAGGTAAAAGTGCTTAGTCCTCTTTGAACTGCTTGAAGTCGCTATTGTAAAAAGCCGCAAGTTATACATCAGCCAGCTGCCTGGCTGCTATTGATCGTGACACCAGCCATGCATTTAATGAGGGAATGGCCAAAGGCGCATGCAACTAACTTCTAGGTCATGTCTAGCAAACGAGTGTCGTCTGTAGAGCTCAGGCTTAATTTCCTGCCATTTGCAGGTTTGTTGCCAGCTCCACTTTCTGCCCAAAGCCAGCGAACATCTAGACTTTATGCAGTCAGAACGTTTTCAACAGCAACAAAGATCAATATTTTCCCCGGGAAGACTATGCCTCTGAGTATCACCAATTAGATGATCTTGAGCGCTTAATGCAAACACAGCGCTCCGTGACACTAAGACCATCGGCCTGATGGCCATTCTTTCCTTTTCATTTATCTTTGGAGGCCATGTGTGACTTCAAGAAATGTTTGGTGCATGTATATCTGTAATTTTCCTTATTGAATGAGATGCCTGTGGCCACGCCCAGCCATGGTTACACGGCTACGAGGACTTAAGTGATTTGAGGTCTTTCTAGAGTCTCGGGGTGACTGGGCTACAGTATAACCCCGTAAGATGTATTTGTGAAGACGTCCAGGCCAAGAAATGAGATCTGCATGAAATTGTACAGAAAATAGAGTAAAACATGGAAACAGCCGCTTAGACACCTACCTCTTTATTTTCCACATTCGGAGTCAAAGTAGTTATCGGAAGTATGAAATAACTCAAAACTATGTGATGTTGTGAGCAAAGCACGCTCAACCGGGTCAAAACAAATGACCAAGTCTCTGGGATTCAGCTCCGCTCATCTCGGTATTCTTGGGATGTTCTTGAATGCCATTGAGTTGCATAAGAGTATCAGTAGATTAGAGGATTCATCACAAAGAAATTCATCATTACATATACCCATGTTGGATGGATGATGGATGGATGGATGGTTGAATGGATTGACAGATGAAAGATGGATGGATGATGGATGATAGATGAAATGGATTGATGATAAATAAGTGATGATGGTTGATGCTGGATGATGGTTGAATGGATACAAATGACTACATGGAAAGATTGATAAATGAGCAGATGGTTGGAAGGACTGATGATGGAAAAGATGGATGGATGATGATGAGTGATGAATGTATTGAATGGGGACACGATGGAAATAAGATGGAGCGGATGGATGGATGGCTGAATGGATTGATGATGGATGATGGATGGTTGAAATGACTACAGATGGAAAAAAGATTGATGAATGACAGATGGATGATTATGATGAACAATATGTCAATTATTGATGGATGATGGATGATGTGATGGATGGTTGAATGGACTATTGATAGTGTGATAAGATGATGGATGATGAATGGCTGAACATCGATGATTGAATAAGGATGGATGGATGGTTGAATGACTGCCATGGAAAGATGGATGGATGGATGGATGGATGATAGATGAATGGGTTGGTCGTGGACTGATGGAATAAAGATGATGGATGGATGAAATATAATAATACATAGATTGAGAGAATGGAGATGGGAATTATACAAAGAATGATAGATAGACTGAACAACAACTAAATGGATGGATAATGGAACAATATGAGAATAAAAAATAGAATGATGGATTGATGGATATGGATGGATTTGAACCATAGATGCATAGAACAATGGATTTAATGGATGGAGTAGGAACATAGATAGACAGAGTTATCTCATCAGTGCTTCTGACTATCACTTAGTTTTAGCATAAACGTTCTAGGAGTTTGATCTACAAAGACCCATTAAACTGACTCAAAACTGACAGCAGAGACCTATTTATACCAATATCCATACAAAAGTATAAAGACTGGTGTAATGATGCTGAAACATTCAGCCTGCATTATAGAAATAAGCTGTATCTAAAACATGTTACAATAGAATCTAGAATTCAATTTTGAACGGTACAATATTTCAATGTTATTTTACTGTGTTTTTGATCAACAAATGTTTCAGAGCTGAAGACTTATCGGTTTCTCAACGTCACCTAAATCTCATTTAGTAGCAAAAACAGCAGAACACATGCTGCTACATGACTTATATTTGACATACAAAACCTTCTGACCTCCACGCAACATATGTGGTTAAATATATGTGATCAGCCGTCAGATGGAGGTCTTGGGATTGACGTTGACATGTACCGCCGAACTCAAAGTGCATGTGTCTGCTACCCACCACCACTTTGGAAAGAGGTGAAATAGAGAGGATTTGGGAGTGATAAACCACAACGTATCTAGCAACTCCAGCAACTTTTAAATGTTTTAGTGCTGCTGCCTTGAGTGAACATGACTTTGAATGTTGGACCAAACATGTTAGCATAAATGCTTTTGGAGCAATCAGCAAACTTTTCAAAGAAAGGTCAAAATGAGGTCAAATGCACTGCCCCAGGCCAGCCAGCTTCATTGGGTAATTAAGGTGCAGGTGGATAGTGTGTTGGTCATGCTCAGAATGAAAGCGTACTGCCTTGCCAGTATGAACCTGCAAGGTGCCAAGCTGGGCAGTAATTGCAGTTTTGAGCCTGAGTTTCCCCTGAGGCCAGCTTTCCTCTGGTGCAAAACTGCATTCTTTGCTGTATTTTATTTCAAAGAAGGAATTATGAATGATTGGTGAAATCAGGTCGTGATTCTGGTTGATTTGATCCTGGCGCGTCCCAAAACAGCACCAAAGTGTTTTACTGTAATTGCAAGAGCCTCAAGCATGTAATATATGCCATTTATTTTGCTGGGGATACTTTAGTAAATTAATTTTTTGTTTTGAAATGGTTTTAGTAAAATATTGGGTGTTAGTATTTATATATATAAAATATATATATTATATATTTTGTTTATATATATATATATATATATATATATATATATATATATATATATATATATATATATATATATATATATATATATATATATATATATATATATATATATATATACATACATATATACATATATATAAGTACATATATACGCCCAAAAAGTTGGAGATGATCATATTTTTTTTTTTTTTAATAATAAAAAAACTCAGAAGCGATGTCTTATTTATTGCATAAAAGAGTACAAAAAGTAACTCCACAATTACACAGAGAACATGTTTACTTAATTATACTTAAATGGCTGTTTTGTTTCAAAGGGTCTGTGTTCTAATTCGCTGACGCCTCCAGAACGCCCATCGAATCAGATCTCTCCTCACAAGTTGTTTTCATTGTCAGATGGAAAATCTACCTAAATATGTGGCTTGGTTTAATGAGCGCAGGTCAGACTTACTAATGGTGTTTTAAATACAGATGAGGTGAGATCATCAAATGTCCTAACAGACGCTCTGTATTTACATACGGGAAACGCGCGAGTAAAGTTGGTCTGACCCAGACTGGAAGAGAGCGATCATGGTTTGCTGGCCCGCGCCCATTACATGTGTCTTCTGTGTGTTGTCTCAGCGCATGTCCTGCCATGCTTCCACTTTGGCCGACACTACAGCTGCCCACTCTAAGAGCCCAGCCTCTCTGAACGCTCTGTTTTGATGGGTCTTCGGCGCGATGAGATAAATAGTTTAGAGGAGTTCATCCAACATGTGCTCACTCCTAATGTGCCTCCAAATCCAGTGACTTTCTCTTATGTCAAACACAAAATATTTTGTAGAAAGTCATTGCTTGGAAATAATATGAGGTAGAAATTTATTTTGATGAAGGATTGTTTATAACCTACGGAACTGTCTCATAGACTTTTCACTTTTGACACAAATAAGAGTTATACTCCATTTGGATGAAAGACCACAAATATGCTGAACTATTTCTGTACCATTAGTTACATGTTAAAGTATACTTACTGCTGATTGCATTGCTTCATGATTGCTTTCCAAAAAACTATCTAAATGTTTCAATAAAACTTTAATAAAATGACAAATGCAAATAAAATGACTAAATTCATAATTAATATAAAATTGAAGTCTATAAATATAAAAATAGTATATAAATAGTGCCAACAACCCCATGTTAAATACATAAAATGGAATAAAAATATTAAAAAATCAGAGCAAATGAAATAACCAAAAGATACAAAGATAATTCTAAATATTAATAAATACTATAACTTCATACATAATATGATAAAATGTAAATGGAAAAATATAAAAATAGTTACTGGTGTCATGTAAATGCCAATAAAATGAAAATACATAAATAGAAATGTTACAAAAGTGAAAATATAAATATTTTATTGTGTATATATTACAATAAAATTTCATTAAAAATACTATATACTATATATAATATGAAACACTGGTGGTCATGTAAATGTAGAACTGAAATAAAATAATTAAAGCTAAAAATAAATCTTTATTATTTTTTTTTTGAAAAGCATGTTAACTAAAACTAAATTAAAATATTAGCTGAAAAATAAAAAGCAAGTATAAATGATATAACAGTATATGAACAGTACTAAAATACTGGTCTTCACTAATGCAGAAGAGAAGCACGAGCAGAGGCTCAGAGAGCATGTAGAAGCTCACTGACGGGAACATGTTAAGGGATGGGTTTCTCTGGGGAACCTCTCCGTTTTTCTCTCAGGACTGAATAATCATCGCTGCCTTGAATCTGTCTCCTCAAGAGGACTGGAGAATGTTAACATTTGTGTAGCGGCTGTGATTATGCAAAGCAGAGGCTCCGCTGACAGAGAGCCTCACACGCTTTCTTTCTTTTTTCATTGAGTGCGACGCTGAGAAACAATCAGGCATGTTCAGAGCCAAACCCACTCTCTCTCTCTCTCTCTCTCCTGTCTCTTTCATCCAGGTCCGCCTGAGTTGTCTCTATCGGTCAGGTATAATCGACGGCCCACATGTCCGGGACGCCACCGTGGGGTCTCATATCCCCACCCCGCCGCCTCACGCCACCGGAAGAGCCACAGCCTCGGGAAACGCGTCAGTATCATCTCTCACACACACACACACACACACACACACACACACACACACACACACACACACACACACACACATATACATACACATCCTGTATTTTCAATAGTTTAGAAGAAATGAATACTTTTATTTAGTAAGGATGCATTAAATTGATCAAAAGTGCCGCTTGTTATAAAACATTTATAACTCGGGACATTCATGAGATCATTTTCAACCATCCTCAGTTTCAAAATAAATAAATAGTCGTGCAATTGGAAATAAAGAGGCCCAACTTTCTAGAGGATTTAAAAGCATTGTTCTTTGTATTGATTTATTCTATTTTATTTTTTCTATTTCACTGTCAATTTTATTTAGTATCCTCGTATAACGCTTATTTCAGTAATACTTAGATACTGTTTATTAAATTAGACGATACATTCAAAAATCCAAACCAACCACCAAACTGGCGTTATTGCAACTCGCGTGACATTAAACCTGCAGCACGCTTGTATTTAGTCTCTTCTGCCGTTCTTTTCCTGGAAACACCATCTCACTCCTGGTGATGGTTTTCTGACCGTCTCTCACAGCATGATGTGGCATTTCGGGTGGTGGAGAGCAAAGCGCGGACGCTTCCCATCAGAAACCACGCCACCTGCTGGACGACAGCTTCCTGGAGTCTCAGAGTCCAGCGAGAAACAACTCCGCACAGCTCTTCTGTGTCCAACGGCATCTCTATAGGTATCAGTGGAATGCACCAGCTTTAAAGCATCTTGAGCATTTCTGAAATCGGCCTCAGTTTGAAATTAAAATGGGGTTAAATAATGCAATTATAAATAAAAATGATATAAAAGTAAAGCTTTATTACTGTTGTTAAATCATAATTATTTTCTATAAGACATATTGTTTCAAAGCAGCTTTATATATATATATATATATATAGTATATATATATATATATATATATATATATATATATATATATATATATATATATATATTCATTTTTTTTATAGGTGCATAAGATGCATAAGAAGTCACACACCAGCATTTTTCATATAATGTCAAATATATTTCTTGTTTTATGTGAATGTAAAGCATATATAAGCATGTCAGTAAATTAATATATATTTAATTAGGATTCAGTGAAAAACCTCCTTGAAATTTGTTCTAAATACTTTGGAGATGGTACTACTGTACTAGTTTTGATGATCTGCTTATGTATTTCTGATATAATTTGAGACAACTGATTTCTGATATCGTTGCATGCGTTGTGCGAAAGGAGCAGAAAATACATTATGTCGTCATGGCAACAGAATTGAAAGACTAAATATAACTTTACAAAGAGAAAGTCAGTAGGATCCATGCAAACTCATGCATGTCCTGCTCTCTATATCAGGCATAATGTGCTTCCATATCATAAAGTCCATTATTGTATCTGCTGGAAGTCAAAATGAAGTGTTATTAACGTTATTCCACAGCTAATTAAGTATCGCATCGTGAATATATGAATATATTTGTGCTGATTGGCCAAAGCAAAGGTGCATCACTTCACAGGACCCAAGTAGCTTATTAAAATAACAGTTTAATAAAGATCTGATGTTTTAATATGACAGGTTTGTGTTTTTTCAGGCAGCAGTCAGAGCTCGTTCTGTGAGGATCTTTCTCCGGGGGTCGAGAGGTGAGACTCTGTCTGTTCAGTTTTGTCTTGTTTTTGCGTCTAAAACATCATCTGCTAATAAGACTAATAAGTGCTGCATTTTGGTTTTTAAAATAAAGTCACATTTGTCGATGTTAACGATTAACTAACTTAAATGAGCATTACATTTATTAAAGTACATACTATAACATTAGTGAAATAATAGCTTTCATGCAACTTTTTCATGCTAAGTTAAAAACTAGATTTTTATGTGCTTTTTTTTTTTTCCTAGCTCAACAGTACTGATTGTTTTTGTTGTTGTTCATTCATTGTTTCCGGTTATAAATGTATATAAATGTTTAGCATCTATATATGTCCATTCCACAGGAAACACATTGATATAAACACAAATAACTAAACACAGCAACACATCTTCTGAAACACACATTTTTCTGAGCAGCTGAAGATTTAAGGAGATCAAAACCGTTTAACTTTCTTTCTCCTATACAACTTTTGCATTAGTGTTGAGTCTGGTGAACTCAGAAGACCCTGTGGTTAGTGCACAGCTGTGAAATAATGCTTTTTGGAAGTTGAATTAGTTTTAATTGCACGGAAAAAGAGAAAATGAATAAATGATAGAATTGTGTTATGCATTATATGAACAATCCCTTTAACATCTGCACAGGTTCATTCAGACATGTTTTTCAGCTTTCATTCAGTTCGGTCAGAGAGAGAGAGTCTGTGAAAACAATATTCGGGCCTAAGTTTGAGATTTATGAATTTTTAATTCAAGTTTTAACAGAGGAACGTGATTCAGATTAGCCAGCCATACGTTAGTTCTGAATAAAGTCATAAAAGTAAGACAAAAGTCGCTTTTCTTTTTTATTTTTTTACACAAATCGGTAGTTTATATTTTGCAATTCTTCCATATATTTATATAAATACGCTAATTCTAAGCAATTTGAATACTGTGTGTTTTGAATGATTAATATGATCAAATAGATGCATGCAGTTAATCTTTTTGGTTTGTTTGTTTTCATTTTATTTATTTAATATTTCTTGGGGAAGGGGAGCAGAACTCCCGCCTGATTATATACGACTGTCAATATATATGGCATTAATTTCTTTAGTTTGTAATCCAGTATAGAGCGTTGAGCGTTTAGAGATGTGTAGTATTGGTGTGGGTTGAACTCATCTGTGTAAACAGGGGCCGCATGTACGCCACTCTGGGCCCTAACTGGAGGGTCCCTCTCCGCAGCTCCCCCAGAGGCCGCAGCCATGCCCACAGGTACAAACCCCTGCCAGGGTCAAAGGTCACCTCCTCCATTCCTCTGGGGCATCGGGTTCACCTGTCTTGGCATGCAGAGTCTCCTCTTCAACATTCCAGTTTCCCTCTCTCTGAAGACTGTCACGTCTGTCATCTGTTCTCTCTTTATCCAGCTGTCAGACTGTCATCATCTCAGGATGGTCGTAGAACTGCATTTATAGAAGAGAAAAAGCTCTCGTCCAAAACCTAACCTGTGGGCTTGCGGTCCACGCTCCCGTCCTGTCTTCAGTCTTTTAGCAGAGGGGGCTTCCAACTGGGGTCTGCGGCAAAGTTGAATGAAAAATTAAATCACAAAAATTATTGACATTAAAAATAAGCATTAAATATAATACATTATTTTATAGTACACCAATAATTAAATAAATTAGATTGAAAACAAGGTTTTCCAAGGATTTAAATACATGAAAATAAATAAACAATAAAATAAAAAAAATATATATGATGAATTTGAGTGTGTATATATACTGTATGTTTGTGTGTGTGTGTACACGTACATACAGTAAATATTTTGGAATATATATATATATATATATATATATATATATATATATATATATATATATATATATATAATAAAATGAAAGAATGTATCATAATAAAATTAAAAGTGTGTGTTTATAATATATATATACACACATTATATATATTATATACATATACAGTATGTATTTTTAATTTATGCATATATTAATATTCATATATTTATTTATTTTTAAATACCTTAAAAATATACATTTATTTTTGTTTAATTGTAATTAATCATTGCCCAGCACTAATATGGATATATGCAAGTATGTCAGTTTGAGAGTGTAGAGGGATGGCAGGTCTGGTGTTTTAAATTAAAGGTTAAACATGTTAAATGGTAAAACATGTCAAACTAATGTGTGGAGGAAGAGCTCACTAGGTTTTGAAACAGAGCTGATGTGTTGTGAGTGGGTGTTTGGTCTTTCTGTCCTCCATCAGCGCTTTCTTTCCTCTCTCACACTCACTCTTCACCTCAGCCTGAGCTTTCCAGCAGCTCCATCACATCCTCACATCAGATGTGAGCTGGACCGTCTGCAGCAGCGCGCGCTCTCTCACACTCACACACACACACACACACACACACACACACACAGTGGTAAGGTATTGGACTAATGTGCTTCTCTCCGTCCAGTCCTTCGGTAGCAGAGTCCAGCCTGGCTCATGGAGAGTCCGGTGGAGTCGTGATGGAGGGGCCACTGAAGAGGAAGACCCTACTGAAGGAGGGAAGGAAACCCAAGGTGAACAGGAAGGAAACAGACAGGAGTTTAAATATTTGCCAATATTCAGTATTTAAAGATATCTATGAATGCGCTTTAAAATTGTGCATACATGACATTTACACTACTTATGGCCAAAGTTTTTTTTTTAGTAATTATTATTATATTAAATGCAACTGCCCTCAATATTCTATACATTGTACATTTGTTATATATATATATATATATATATATATATATATATATATATATATATACACACACACACAATGTATGGACTATTGAGGGCAGTTGCAATAACTCTCTTTATATATATATATATATATATATATATATATATATATATATATATATATATATATATATATATATATATATATATAAAAAGGTCAGTACATAAGGCCACAACTCAAACTCAGCTTTAACTTTATTCTGTAAAAGATTCATGATATTTCAGAAAGTCTTCACACTGATCATCAGGTGTGTCAATTTTGGCTTAGTTCGATTAACCAAATATTTAACTCAAGCGCTCCATCTAGTGACCAGCATCTAAAAATATTCCTGCAATTACATGAAAGTCTTTACCGTAAACTTCCACCGCGTTGCACGTACAGATCTGATCAGTTCAAAGATCTTTGCGATACAGGAGTTTAGAGTTCACATACGTTTAAAGAGCATTGCCCAATTATTAGTGTGCATTATTCTTTGTATGTTGTTTGTTTTTTATTCAGCTGGCCTCCTGGACGCGGTACTGGATCACACTGTGTGGTTCCACTCTCTTATTCTACGGATCCAAAGCTCTGCGAGCCGCAGAACGGAAACATGTGAGGGATGCAAAGACTTTTTAAACGTATTTAAATAGGTAAATAATAACCTTCCTCTGTTTGACCCAGTACAAGTCTTCACCGTAAGGAAGGTGTGTGTTCTGGGGCTGGATGGCGGTGCTGCCGGACGATCCGGCTCAACCCAACATCTTCCAGCTCAACGATCCTGACAAAGGTGAACCTGATTCACTGAGGGATTCTGTCACAAAAGCACTCGTTCAGTCATTGTTAAATGAAGTAGAGTGATCGATATGGGTCTGTGTTTCTCAGGGAATGTTTACAAGTTTCAGACGAGCGATCGCTTCACTGCGATCATGTGGCACAAACACCTGGAGGAGGCTTGTCGAGAAGAAGACCGCAGGTACCACAAACATGAGCAAAACCTCCTTTTATTCCACTATAAATGGTACCAAAGCTGTCACTGGACCAGTACCTTTTCCTTTTTCATTGATAGCAATCTGGGTAACACTTTGAGGTGTCATAATACAGATGAATTACCTCATTTGGTACTTAGTAGTGCATGAAATAAAATCAAACTAAGTTATGTAATACAGTTCCCTTTCATAGGTCTCTCGATGCTGCAATGACGATTATCGCGTATGGGGAGCAATGTAATGTCTAAAGCCTGTATTATGTATACGTGCACCTAGTATAACCTAGTGTGACCTTAAAGACTGTCCTTCTGATAGCATTGTCCTCCCTTTAAGAGAGTTGGGACTTGCAAGCACTTGTACGGACTGGTTACGGTTCGCTTTGCGGCAGAGGCCGGATTATATCCCTAAGGTCACTTCGAGCACTTTTCGCTTTCAGCAGGCGGTCTTGGAGGCTTTACCCCGTCTGATGTGGGAGAGGAACCTCGGCCTTCGTCCCGTAAGAGTGCTGAAGATTTACGCGGAGCGCACGGCTTCAATCCGACCAGCTGTTTATCGGTTTCAGAGCCAAAAATAGAGGACGTGCTGTCACTAAGCAACACTTAGCCCATTGACATATCGTTGGCCTATGAGCGGGACTTCCATCATCGCGGCATCGAGAGACCGATGAAAGGAACATCTCGGTTATGTGTGTAACCACAGTTCACTGAATAGGGAACGAGATGCTGCGATACCGTCCCTGGAGAGTGCTCTTTCGTCAATGAAATCTGGCACGCAGGTGTACTAGGTGCACGCGTATATGTAAGCGCTATTTGGCCAATCAGATTCAGAGTTGCTTATTCCTGTGTATTTAGAAAGGTATTACATATATTTAAGATGTTTAGTAATGGGTTAAATCAAAGTAAGGTGCTGCTGGATAAGGTGTACAGGATAGACACACATAAAGCACACTTCAGTAGAATTTTGATGCACTTTATTTGAAGTATCTTATGCCTGTGTAATTGAATGTATGATTACGTTGTATAAGGTCCAGAATACATTTGTGACAATCTTTTTGGTTACTTAAGTAGCTGTGTAACAGACTGGACGGTAACAAATGAGTAACAGTAGCAGCCTATTACATCTACATAATTACAAACTGTTACGTAACGTAGTTACACAGTAAGTACATTTTGTTTTATGTAAGTACAACAGCTACTACTAGGTCATTTCTGTCATGGACACCTTTAAATAATGTGTTACCCAAATCTCTATCTTTTAATGTACTGAAATGCGTGTTTTAGGGGTAAATAATGTTTCCGAGTGTATATAGAACAATAAAAGTGAGTCTTGTTGAATATCAAATGAATGGAATTAGTATAGAGAGCAACACATTATGAAATGCTTATTAGTTTTAATGCATGTAATGTAATGTTTTCATGCATGTAATATTAATTTTAAATGACTGTAGATGTACTATATAATGCAAAATAATGAAACAAATTAATTTAGCTTTTACTGTTCTTTAGCACATACATATATATATATATATATATATATATCAACTTTGTGTTCATCAAAACTCCTGCAGAAAAATGTATCTCAGTTTCTACAGATATATAGGGCAGCTGTTTTAAACATTTATAATAATCATGTTTCTTGAGCAGCAAATCAGCATATTAGAATAATTTCTGAAGGATCATGTGACACTGGAGTAATGATGCTGAAAATTGAGCTTTAGTCACAGGAATAACTTTTCAAATATATTAAAATAGAAAGCAGTTATCTTAAATTGCAATAATATTGCCTATTTTATGGTATTTTGATGAAACAAATACCGCTTTGGCAAGCTGAAGAGACCGATCTTACTCAGACTTTCAAATGGTTGTGTATTTGTGTGATTATTAATGTGTATTTAATATCATAAAAAATATATTTTGATTAAATGGGTTCGTTTAGCTACTTTGAACAGATGTACTATAATTAGAAATCACTGTGCTTTCTTTTCCCTCCAGATACCAGCCAATCTCATGTCTTTTGAGTAAACAGACTCGTGCCTGAAGACATTTATAAGGTGCCAAAGGCCTACAGAGACGGAGAAGAATGTGTTTGTTTCAGCGAAAAGGATGAAAAAGAGCAAAACCTTCCACGAGCCGGACTGGACACGCTGCCTAACTTCAAGACGTCCGTTACAAAGCTGGACGCCAAGGGAGGCAGGTCTGAGTCTTTTCTGTGGAGACTTTCGGATCTCAAGGTGTTCGTGTGCCTTTGGGCGGAGTGCATCGGGGATTTAAATGAACCAGAAGCGCGGGATGGCCGCTTGTGGTGGTGATACGAAATGAGTTTTAGAGAGAAAGCGAAAACGCTGTCGCCCGTAGCAGAAGATTAAAAGCCAAACTAATTCGCTCTTAGAGCTGCAACAAACAAACCCCAGCCGGATCGGGAAAAGACAAAGGCTTAAACCGCTCGTGATACTCACTGGTCAAGAGCGGTTTAGTTGCAGACCGATCACCTCCTACCAGCGTGGGTTTCGTTTCTGGTTAATGTGAAGATGCTGGTTGAAGGAGGTTCGTGTGACTTGTTTACATCAGAGATTCTGAACCCACTTCCTGTTTTAGTCGTTTTATACTCATGAAAGCTTGTTTTGGGCTTTAAGTATTAACTAATTATTACGCCTTTCCTGTCGAATGAAGGTTTCGCTCACAACTTAAACCAGCTGTTCGTATTTGCTACATCCGTTAGAGTTCTTTGTGCATTAACCGGAGAACACCGCTTTTTATGACGCCGTTAACGCAATCGATATTAAAACATCTCACAAAAACAAGAGCTGCGCTTTTTTAATGCGTGTCGTTTAGAAATCCTAAATATTCACGCAAACGTATCGGGTGAATCTCACAAAACCTGTCATAAAATTTGTCCGCGTCATATTTCACCCCAAAAGTTAATAGAAGGAAATGTTTCATATTTTGCATAAAGAAAGGAAGGCATTTTTTAAGGTATTTAAACAGATTTAATCCTCACGTTCTCGATACTGCAAAACAAACAAAAACACGTCTTTTTACATTTTAAATATTTATACTTTATGGTACTATATTTAATTTAATTTATGGATTTTTTTATTATTATTATTGCACTTTTTATATTTGAATACAATAAAACTTGCTTAGAATCTACTTGAAAATAAAGTCTCAAGCTTTAAAATAAAATAGATGAGTAAGAACAGACTGAAGTTTCTTCGTGTAAAACGTGATTCTTTATATTTATCTGTTGATTTTTGCGTGAAATGTGCTCTGGGCGTGTTTTCGTGAGATTTATCCTGGCAGCTGCATGTCTGCAGTTTGATTTTCAAGAGACATCTATTCTTTTATGCCTTGTTTGGTTTTTAGTCGAGACGACGCTCACTTAGTTGTAGTTTCTATCTCGTATGTGGTTCTGTGCAGGACTGATGATTGTACTGACGTTTAATGTGTGTGTTTTAAGCACGTTCGTCTCTGAATGAAGGTTAACTCTTATAGAGCCGCGTCGCGTCTGAAGAAACCCGAGAGAACTCGCTCGCTCCATTTTCTGTAGTTTGAAGGGTGTTCTTCACGAAATGAAACGTTTGGAACAATAAAAGTCATGCCATGACTCCAGAAACTTGTACTTGAAATATTACTAATGCTGTCACTAATAATCGCGTCCAAAAATACGCTTTTGTTTAATGCGTGTACTGCGTATATTATGTTTACAGGTATATTCGTATAATTTATATTGCGTTTAAATCTTTAATATATAAACGACATCTTTTGTGAGATATATACATGCATGTGTGTGTTTATATATATGCATATTAAATCACGCAGTGCACACACGCAACAAAAACGTTTATTTTAGATGGGATTTATTTGCGATTGATGTAAATACACCGATCACACGACATTGAAGCACCTCGAGGGCGAGTGGCTAGTATTATTTGTCTAGTTTTGCCTTTCTGCTTGAAACAGGCCAGTGTTTTTATTGGACACGAGTGAAACGCACCTGTTCTGTTCGTTTCTGCCGGGACTGTGAATGAACTCTCGTTGTGTCGCCTTGTAAATATGTTGCTAAATTATTTGCCATCGTGGTGCAGTACATTGCGCTTTATCGGCTTCTCGGCTGATTCTTCTGTACAAAGATTAAATGCCAGTGAACATAACCGTCTTGGTGTATGATTTGTCGGTGAACATGATATCTCTACTGTACAGCTGAGATTACTTTGATAGAAAGGAAGAGATGAGTCTTTATCGTCATTTATTGCAAAGACACAATCTATCATATTTCTTTAATTAGTAAACCTATCATACAGACGCTTAAATATCATTTTTTATCTTCGTGGACACCGAAGGTTAAGACCAATATATCCAAGACTCAATAAATGCAAATTTAAGTTTGTTCTGATGGTTCTGCCCAGTCTTTTTACACGCACATCAAATTTTAATCGAAACCCTTTCCTTTTTTCTGACTGAAAAACACATTGAAATAGTTTTTGAACAATTCAAGGTTCATTAAATTACTTTTCGAGATCTAAAAGGTATTGTGGCAACATTGGCATTATCTAAAGCTCCCTTAAGAGACCGTTGTTTAGAGTGAAGAAGATCAATCTGTGTCAAAGTAGTTGATCAGATGTGTGTATGAACACAATAAAATAGTGCCATTAATTCAATTATATCAGGCTAAACTGAAGTTTCATTGAAAGAACATTTTGTTTATTGATTTCTATTTCGTAGTATTTATTAAGCATCTAACTCTTAACAAATTGAAGAATTACGACGATTGCGTCGTGACCCAAATAAATACATTTTCCTTAATCGAATGCTTAGTTTGTGGTTCATCGCTGTTTTTTAATGAAAACGCAGCAAAAGTAAAGACCAACTCATTAATATATGAAGAAATAAAACATTTATTAACAAAAGTTCTCCTGGGTTTTCTCAGCTTGTTTATTAAAGCTTAAGAAATAGTGATATATTACTGTGGTAAGACATATTTACTATTAACTACAACTTTGCTGTTATTAAAACTTATTTCAGCTTCACCTAACATGAATGAGAGCCTGTTGTTGTCAGTTCTAATCATCTATGTATATATAATATTGTATACTGATTATTTGAAGAGCACAAAACACCTTCACGGAAAAAGTCACTATTGGTCATTTTCATTTCCGTTTAACGACCTGCAAACACTTTACTGATTGTATCTGTTTTTCTGTTAAGCGTTAATCAAAGTCTTGCGCAAAACTTTTTTCTTCTGAAAACCTTTTTACGTGCAGCGCTTTCCAGAGAACCTCAGACGAAACGATCTGCACATACCGGTCATACCTGCCGGTCACTCCAGAAGTGATCAAGATTTGTCTCGAGGTACGACACACGAAATCTCTGCTACTTCTACAATTCTCTACAGCATTTATTCAAATTTAAAAACACGAGTTAACAACATCAGCTGTGAATGAATGCTCTTACTGTAATGTCAGCGTAATAATAATGTTTCTCTTTTTTTATTCAGGCCAGGATATTGATTGAGGAGAGGATTCATCATTTTATGTAAATAGAGCTGTCAGTGTCAACTGATTTGTGTTCGTCTGTATTAAAGCTGATTTCTCTCTATCAGGTGTTGCTTGGTGTTCAAGAGGATGGACTGTGTGTTCATGCAAAGATATTTCAGACTGCTGATGAAGGGTCACTGGACCTTATTAATGTCCAATTTCCTAAATCCTTCCTAAATCCACTGATCCCCTTCTGAACACTTACACTACAGAAGGAATATGTCTTGATCTGATTACAGACACAGCCGTCATGCTGTAAAGAGGAACAAATGAAATAATAAAATTTCTCAAATATTAAACTCCAAACCCTCCAGTGTCAGTGTGTTTACTGTAAAGGACGAACAATATCCAGCTCACTTCACAAATACTCTACTCTGAAAAGACTGAATGTAAACACTGCTTGTTATTAAAATCATTTAGATATGTAAAGATTAAAAAAAATGAAAGATCATGATCAAAATTCAAGGTTTTATTAACTTCCGCGATTGAACGTATGGTTAAAGCTTTAAAACACAAAAAGCGTGCAAAACACACACAAAGACAAGGAACTTTGTCGGCCAAATATATCATACCTTTATGAATTTAGATGGGGGTGTTGTCTAAGCAAGGTTATTACAGTTTTGCAATTTTAATTAGCTTTCAAATTTGAGTTTTTCAAGTTTTAGTTTAGTTTTTATTTTGTTTTTATATATTTACGTTGAGTTTTTGTTTAGTAGTAAGTATAGTTTTAGCCTTACTGAGAATGGTACTTGTTCTTGTAACCTGTAATGCATCCTTAAGTCGCATGGCCTGCGCTGAAACTTCTTGAAGCAGGTCAGTCAAAGCTGTCATAAAGAAAGTTTAGCACATTTGACATCTATACTGTACACGTTATATCAAGTCAAGACACCTTTATTTATATAGCACTTGTAAAATGCAGATTGTGTCAAAGCAGCTTTACTGAAAAGGAAAACAAGAATGCAAAAGGACAATAATAATCACTAAATAGTATAATAAGCAAACGTATATTCCACATGCTGTTCGTTTCTAACCTTTACAGCTGTGATGTCACTATATAGCCGTAAAGTTATTAAAATTTACGTTCAGGGTAACGTTCCTTTACGGAACAGAAGGAACCCGTTTTATTTGACAAAGACACGTGGAAATGATCTGCCAAATGATTACTAAATATAATTAAAGCATGAAAACCAGATGCAATCAAAGTCTTGAAACAAAACGTTGTCTTCTGAAGAAACTTGTTACGTGCAGCGCTTTCCACAGAACTTCAGATTAAACAATCTGTACATACCTGTATATGATTCAGCATTTTTTGACGCACTTAACGTCTATGCAACAAACATGAACCGTAACGAACCGTTGCAAACCTCAGAAACATATTCAGGTCATTTCGTTGTAGTCTATTAGATCCTTTAATGCATGTGTTCACTTCATATAAAATGATCAGGAGATGAAGTTAGCAATAATTTGGTTATAGATCTTTCCTTCACGGTTTATTTATTTTATGGGAAACATAAAGTCAAATATAAAGTTTGAGTGTATTGTATACTGATTATTTTAAGAGCACAAAACACCTTCACGGGAAAAAGTCACTTCCGGTCCTTTTCATTTCAAACACTTTACTGATTGACGCTTAACGGAAAAACAGAGACGAACAAAGTCTTGCACAAAACTTGGCTTCTGAAGAAACTAGTTATATGCTTTCCAGAGAACATCAGATGAAATGATCCCTAAACCTTTGACCCGCTCGTCCCTTTCTGAACACGTACAGAACAGAAGAAACCTGGTTCATTTGATGAGCTGCCAAATGAAACCAATTCATTCCTCAATATTAAACTTCATAACCAAAGCCTTCAGTGTGTTTACTGCAGAGACTTCAGAAATACTCTACTCGAAAACCACTCGATGCTAATATTGCCTTTTATTACAACTCTTTAAATGTGAAAAGGGACAAATGTAAAGTGAAATGAGGTTAAGATGTAAGACTTTACTAACTTCCGTTGTTGAAGGAATGGATTAAACTCTAAAACGAAAAACACACGTTTGTTTTTGTGAATTGTGGGGACGATCCATAGACGTTATTGTTTTTATACTGTATAAACAGTATGTGCTGTTGTTATTGTTAGATTTTCAAAAAATGCATGATTTATAAGCATTTTGAAAAGTGGAGACACGAGGTGACGTCCTAAAAAGTCACCTTTTCCTATAATAATAATAGTAATACCCATCATACCCATGCCATTATACAAATTTGCGTCGTCATATGTCACCAAAACGCACACACACACACACACACACACACACACACGCATAACACACTTATTTTTTCACATCTACCAGAACTTCTTTTGAACTGTGAGATGATCTTTTTATTATCTATAAAATCCTGAACATCTATGAAATCACACTCACTGGTTAAATCTCACAAAACCTCTCCAAAACATACTCGAGTCAAACCTTACCGAAATAAACAAGTAATAATATTTGCTTAAATTAAATGTTTAAACGCATTTTAAACACCATTCATTACTTCTAAAGTATATACTTACACCGGAAATGCAAGATTTTGGTCAAACGTTCTTATGGTGAAAAATGTAAGGTGTGTAATTCGTGCAGGCAGCACCTCCCACGGTTCTCCGGGTCATGTGATCTAAACTTTAAAAGCGCAGGACTGTGGTTCTAGGAGTCAGATTGACTGATTGGCTCTTCTTCTCTTCTCTTCTCTTCTCTGATCATCAGCACGCTGCAGTGATGTCAAACACTAAACTAGGAGCATGGAGCGAAGTGAAGCCAGTCACTCTAGAAGTGATCAAGATTTGTCTCGGGGTACGACACACGAAATCTCTGCTACTTCTACAATTCTCTGCAGCATTTATTCAAATTTAAAAACACGAGTTAACAACATCAGCTGTGAATGAATGCTCTTACTGTAATGTCAGCAAAATAATAATGTTTCTCTTTTTTTATTCAGGTCAAGTTATTGGTTAAGAAGATGACTGGATATGAAACCTTGATTTACATCCCTTTGCTCTATTCTCAAGAAAACGTTACTGGAGGAACCAACTATGTGGTCAAAGTGAGCGTTTTTGTTTGTATTTTTATGGATGTTGATCACTCTACAATCAGCCAACTGTGTGTTATTGGAGTGAGGTGTCAAGTAATTTCTCTCACTAAAAAAAACGTATCAAATCAAACATCATCATTTTATGTAAATACATCTGTCAGTGTCAACTGATTTGTGTTCGTCTGTATTGAAGCTGATTTCTCTCTATCAGGTGTTGCTTGGTGTTCAAGAGGATGGACTGTGTGTTCATGCAAAGATATTTCAGACTGCTGATGAAGGGTCACTGAAACTTATTAATGTCCAAATTCCTAAATCCTTCCTAAATCCACTGATCCCCTTCTGAACACTTACACTACAGAAGGAATATGTCTTGATCTGATTACAGACACAGCCGTCATGCTGTAAAGAGGAACAAATGAAATAATAAAATTTCTCAAATATTAAACTCCAAACCCTCCAGTGTCAGTGTGTTTACTGTAAAGGACGAACAATATCCAGCTCACTTCACAAATACTCTACTCTGAAAAGACTGAATGTAAACACTGCTTGTTATTAAAATCATTTAGATATGTAAAGATTAAAAAAAATGAAAGATCATGATCAAAATTCAAGGTTTTATTAACTTCCATGATTGAACGTATGGTTAAAGCTTTAAAACACAAAAAGCGTGCAAAACACACACAAAGACAAGGAACTTTGTCGGCGAAATATATCATACCTTTATGAATTTAGATGGGGGTGTTGTCTAAGCAAGGTTATTACAGTTTTGCAATTTTAATTAGCTTTCAAATTTGAGTTTTTTCAAGTTTTAGTTTAGTTTTTATTTTGTTTTTATATATTTACGTTGAGTTTTTGTTTTAGTAAGTATAGTTTTAGCCTTACTGAGAATGGTACTTGTTCTTGTAACCTGTAATGCATCCTTAAGTCGCATGGCCTGCGCTGAAACTTCTTGAAGCAGGTCAGTCAAAGCTGTCATAAAAGAAAGTTTAGCACATTTGACATCTATACTGTACACGTTATATCAAGTCAAGACACCTTTATTTATATAGCACTTGTAAAAATGCAGATTGTGTCAAAGCAGCTTTACTGAAAAGGAAAACAAGAATGCAAAAGGACAATAATAATCACTAAATAGTATAATAAGCAAACGTATATTCCACATGCTGTTCGTTTCTAACCTTTACAGCTGTGATGTCACTATATAGCCGTAAAGTTATTAAAATTTACGTTCAGGGTAACGTTCCTTTTACGGAACAGAAGGAACCCGTTTTATTTGACAAAGACACGTGGAAATGATCTGCCAAATGATTACTAAATATAATTAAAGCATGAAAACCAGATGCAATCAAAGTCTTGAAACAAAACGTTGTCTTCTGAAGAAACTTGTTACGTGCAGCGCTTTCCACAGAACTTCAGATTAAACAATCTGTACATACCTGTATATGATTCAGCATTTTTTGACGCACTTAACGTCTATGCAACAAACATGAACCGTAACGAACCGTTGCAAACCTCAGAAACATATTCAGGTCATTTCGTTGTAGTCTATTAGATCCTTTAATGCATGTGTTCACTTCATATAAAATGATCAGGAGATGAAGTTAGCAATAATTTGGTTATAGATCTTTCCTTCACGGTTTATTTATTTTATGGGAAACATAAAGTCAAATATAAAGTTTGAGTGTATTGTATACTGATTATTTTAAGAGCACAAAACACCTTCACGGGAAAAAGTCACTTCCGGTCCTTTTCATTTCAAACACTTTACTGATTGACGCTTAACGGAAAAACAGAGACGAACAAAGTCTTGCACAAAACTTGGCTTCTGAAGAAACTAGTTATATGCTTTCCAGAGAACATCAGATGAAATGATCCCTAAAACCTTTGACCCGCTCGTCCCTTTCTGAACACGTACAGAACAGAAGAAACCTGGTTCATTTGATGAGCTGCCAAATGAAACCAATTCATTCCTCAATATTAAACTTCATAACCAAAGCCTTCAGTGTGTTTACTGCAGAGACTTCAGAAATACTCTACTCGAAAACCACTCGATGCTAATATTGCCTTTTATTACAACTCTTTAAATGTGAAAAGGGACAAATGTAAAGTGAAATGAGGTTAAGATGTAAGACTTTACTAACTTCCGTTGTTGAAGGAATGGATTAAACTCTAAAACGAAAAACACACGTTTGTTTTTGTGAATTGTGGGGACGATCCATAGACGTTATTGTTTTTATACTGTATAAACAGTATGTGCTGTTGTTATTGTTAGATTTTCAAAAAATGCATGATTTATAAGCATTTTGAAAAGTGGAGACACGAGGTGACGTCCTAAAAAGTCACCTTTTCCTATAATAATAATAGTAATACCCATCATACCCATGCCATTATACAAATTTGCGTCGTCATATGTCACCAAAACGCACACACACACACACACACACACACACACACACGCATAACACACTTATTTTTCACATCTACCAGAACTTCTTTTGAACTGTGAGATGATCTTTTTATTATCTATAAAATCCTGAACATCTATGAAATCACACTCACTGGTTAAATCTCACAAAACCTCTCCAAAACATACTCGAGTCAAACCTTACCGAAATAAACAAGTAATAATATTTGCTTAAATTAAATGTTTAAACGCATTTTAAACACCATTCATTACTTCTAAAGTATATACTTACACCGGAAATGCAAGATTTTGGTCAAACGTTCTTATGGTGAAAAATGTAAGGTGTGTAATTCGTGCAGGCAGCACCTCCCACGGTTCTCCGGGTCATGTGATCTAAACTTTAAAAGCGCAGGACTGTGGTTCTAGGAGTCAGATTGACTGATTGGCTCTTCTTCTCTTCTCTTCTCTTCTCTGATCATCAGCACGCTGCAGTGATGTCAAACACTAAACTAGGAGCATGGAGCGAAGTGAAGCCAGTCACTCTAGAAGTGATCAAGATTTGTCTCGGGGTACGACACACGAAATCTCTGCTACTTCTACAATTCTCTGCAGCATTTATTCAAATTTAAAAACACGAGTTAACAACATCAGCTGTGAATGAATGCTCTTACTGTAATGTCAGCAAAATAATAATGTTTCTCTTTTTTTATTCAGGTCAAGTTATTGGTTAAGAAGATGACTGGATATGAAACCTTGATTTACATCCCTTTGCTCTATTCTCAAGAAAACGTTACTGGAGGAACCAACTATGTGGTCAAAGTGAGCGCTTTTTGTTTGTATTTTTATGGATGTTGATCACTCTACAATCAGCCAACTGTGTGTTATTGGAGTGAGGTGTCAAGTAATTTCTCTCACTAAAAAAAACGTATCAAATCAAACATCATCATTTTATGTAAATACATCTGTCAGTGTCAACTGATTTGTGTTCGTCTGTATTGAAGCTGATTTCTCTCTATCAGGTGTTGCTTGGTGTTCAAGAGGATGGACTGTGTGTTCATGCAAAGATATTTCAGACTGCTGATGAAGGGTCACTGAAACTTATTAATGTCCAAATTCCTAAATCCTTCCTAAATCCACTGATCCCCTTCTGAACACTTACACTACAGAAGGAATATGTCTTGATCTGATTACAGACACAGCCGTCATGCTGTAAAGAGGAACAAATGAAATAATAAAATTTCTCAAATATTAAACTCCAAACCCTCCAGTGTCAGTGTGTTTACTGTAAAGGACGAACAATATCCAGCTCACTTCACAAATACTCTACTCTGAAAAGACTGAATGTAAACACTGCTTGTTATTAAAATCATTTAGATATGTAAAGATTAAAAAAAATGAAAGATCATGATCAAAATTCAAGGTTTTATTAACTTCCGCGATTGAACGTATGGTTAAAGCTTTAAAACACAAAAAGCGTGCAAAAACACACACAAAGACAAGGAACTTTGTCGGCCAAATATATCATACCTTTTATGAATTTAGATGGGGGGTGTTGTCTAAGCAAGGTTATTACAGTTTTGCAATTTTAATTAGCTTTCAAATTTGAGTTTTTTCAAGTTTTAGTTTAGTTTTTATTTTGTTTTTATATATTTACGTTGAGTTTTTGTTTTAGTAAGTATAGTTTTAGCCTTACTGAGAATGGTACTTGTTCTTGTAACCTGTAATGCATCCTTAAGTCGCATGGCCTGCGCTGAAACTTCTTGAAGCAGGTCAGTCAAAGCTGTCATAAAAGAAAGTTTAGCACATTTGACATCTATACTGTACACGTTATATCAAGTCAAGACACCTTTATTTATATAGCACTTGTAAAAATGCAGATTGTGTCAAAGCAGCTTTACTGAAAAGGAAAACAAGAATGCAAAAGGACAATAATAATCACTAAATAGTATAATAAGCAAACGTATATTCCACATGCTGTTCGTTTCTAACCTTTACAGCTGTGATGTCACTATATAGCCGTAAAGTTATTAAAATTTACGTTCAGGGTAACGTTCCTTTTACGGAACAGAAGGAACCCGCTTTATTTGACAAAGACACGTGAAATGATCTGCCAAATGATTACTAAATATAATTAAAGCATGAAAACCAGATGCAATCAAAGTCTTGAAACAAAACGTTGTCTTCTGAAGAAACTTGTTACGTGCAGCGCTTTCCACAGAACTTCAGATTAAACAATCTGTACATACCTGTATATGATTCAGCATTTTTGACGCACTTAACGCCTATGCAACAAACATGAACCGTGAACGAACCGTTGCAAACCTCAGAAACATATTCAGGTCATTTCGTTGTAGTCTATTAGATCCTTTAATGCATGTGTTCACTTCATATAAAATGATCAGGAGATGAAGTTAGCAATAATTTGGTTATAGATCTTTCCTTCACGGTTTATTTATTTTATGGGAAACATAAAGTCAAATATAAAGTTTGAGTGTATTGTATACTGATTATTTTAAGAGCACAAAACACCTTCACGGGAAAAAGTCACTTCCGGTCCTTTTCATTTCAAACACTTTACTGATTGACGCTTAACGGAAAAAGAGAGGCGAACAAAGTCTTGCACAAAACTTGGCTTCTGAAGAAACTAGTTATATGCTTTCCAGAGAACATCAGATGAAATGATCCCTAAAACCTTTGACCCGCTCGTCCCTTTCTGAACACGTACAGAACAGAAGAAACCTGGTTCATTTGATGAGCTGCCAAATGAAACCAATTCATTCCTCAATATTAAACTTCATAACCAAAGCCTTCAGTGTGTTTACTGCAGAGACTTCAGAAATACTCTACTCGAAAAACCACTCGATGCTAATATTGCCTTTTATTACAACTCTTTAAATGTGAAAAGGACAAATGTAAAGTGAAATGAGGTTAAGATGTAAGACTTTACTAACTTCCGTTGTTGAAGGAATGGATTAAACTCTAAAACGAAAAACACACGTTTGTTTTTGTGAATTGTGGGACGATCCATAGACGTTATTGTTTTTATACTGTATAAACAGTATGTGCTGTTGTTATTGTTAGATTTTCAAAAAATGCATGATTTATAAGCATTTTGAAAAGTGGAGACACGAGGTGACGTCCTAAAAA
This sequence comes from Puntigrus tetrazona, assembly GCF_018831695.1. Lineage (NCBI taxonomy): Eukaryota > Metazoa > Chordata > Actinopteri > Cypriniformes > Cyprinidae > Puntigrus > Puntigrus tetrazona. The sequence goes on from NW_025047856.1 coordinate 47,060, forward strand.
GTCACCTTTTCCTATAATAATAATAGTAATACCCATCATACCCATGCCATTATACAAATTTGCGTCACATATGTCACCAAAACGCACACACACACACACACACACACACACACACACGCATAACACACTTATTTTTCACATCTACCAGAACTTCTTTTGAACTGTGAGATGATCTTTTTATTATCTATAAAATCCTGAACATCTATGAAATCACACTCACTGGTTAAATCTCACAAAACCTCTCCAAAACATACTCGAGTCAAACTCACCGAAATAAACAAGTAATAATATTTGCTTAAATTAAATGTTTAAACGCATTTTAAACACCATTCATTACTTCTAAAGTATATACTTACACCGGAAATGCAAGATTTTGGTCAAACGTTCTTATGGTGAAAAATGTAAGGTGTGTAATTCGTGCAGGCAGCACCTCCCACGGTTCTCCGGGTCATGTGATCTAAACTTTAAAAGCGCAGGACTGTGGTTCTAGGAGTCAGATTGACTGATTGGCTCTTCTTCTCTTCTCTTCTCTTCTCTGATCATCAGCACGCTGCAGTGATGTCAAACACTAAACTAGGAGCATGGAGCGAAGTGAAGCCAGTCACTCTAGAAGTGATCAAGATTTGTCTCGAAGGGTACGACACACACTAAATCTCTGCTACTTCTACAATTCTCTGCAGCATTTATTCAAATTTAAAAACACGAGTTAACAACATCAGCTGTGAATGAATGCTCTTACTGTAATGTCAGCAAAATAATAATGTTTCTCTTTTTTATTCAGGTCAAGTTATTGGTTAAGAAGATGACTGGATATGAAACCTTGATTTACATCCCTTGCTCTATTCTCAAGAAAACGTTACTGGAGGAAACCAACTATGTGGTCAAAGTGAGCGCTTTTGTTTGTATTTTTATGGATGTTGATCACTCTACAATCAGCCAACTGTGTGTTATTGGAGTGAGGTGTCAAGTAATTTCTCTCACTAAAAAAAACGTATCAAATCAAACATCATCATTTTATGTAAATACATCTGTCAGTGTCAACTGATTTGTGTTCGCCTGTATTGAAGCTGATTTCTCTCTATCAGGTGTTGCTTGGTGTTCAAGAGGATGGACTGTGTGTTCATGCAAAGATATTTCAGACTGCTGATGAAGGGTCACTGAAACTTATTAATGTCCAAATTCCTAAATCCTTCCTAAATCCACTGATCCCCTTCTGAACACTTACACTACAGAAGGAATATGTCTTGATCTGATTACAGACACAGCCGTCATGCTGTAAAGAGGAACAAATGAAATAATAAAATTTCTCAAATATTAAACTCCAAACCCTCCAGTGTCAGTGTGTTTACTGTAAAGGACGAACAATATCCAGCTCACTTCACAAATACTCTACTCTGAAAAGACTGAATGTAAACACTGCTTGTTATTAAAATCATTTAGATATGTAAAGATTAAAAAAAATGAAAGATCATGATCAAAATTCAAGGTTTTATTAACTTCCGCGATTGAACGTATGGTTAAAGCTTTAAAACACAAAAAGCGTGCAAAACACACACAAAGACAAGGAACTTTGTCGGCCGAAATATATCATACCTTTATGAATTTAGATGGGGGTGTTGTCTAAGCAAGGTTATTACAGTTTTGCAATTTTAATTAGCTTTCAAATTTGAGTTTTTTCAAGTTTTAGTTTAGTTTTTATTTTGTTTTTATATATTTACGTTGAGTTTTTGTTTTAGTAAGTATAGTTTTAGCCTTACTGAGAATGGTACTTGTTCTTGTAACCTGTAATGCATCCTTAAGTCGCATGGCCTGCGCTGAAACTTCTTGAAGCAGGTCAGTCAAAGCTGTCATAAAAGAAAGTTTAGCACATTTGACATCTATACTGTACACGTTATATCAAGTCAAGACACCTTTATTTATATAGCACTTGTAAAAATGCAGATTGTGTCAAAGCAGCTTTACTGAAAAGGAAAACAAGAATGCAAAAGGACAATAATAATCACTAAATAGTATAATAAGCAAACGTATATTCCACATGCTGTTCGTTTCTAACCTTTACAGCTGTGATGTCACTATATAGCCGTAAAGTTATTAAAATTTACGCTTCAGGGTAACGTTCCTTTTACGGAACAGAAGGAACCCGCTTTATTTGACAAAAGACACGTGGAAATGATCTGCCAAATGATTACTAAATATAATTAAAGCATGAAAACCAGATGCAATCAAAGTCTTGAAACAAAACGTTGTCTTCTGAAGAAACTTGTTACGCAGCAGCGCTTCCACAGAACTTCAGATTAAACAATCTGTACATACCTGTATATGATTCAGCATTTTTGACGCACTTAACGCTTATGCAACAAACATGAACCGTAACGAACCGCTGCAAACCTCAGAAACATATTCAGGTCATTTCGTTGTAGTCTATTAGATCCTTTAATGCATGTGTTCACTTCATATAAAATGATCAGAGATGAAGTTAGCAATAATTTGGTTATAGATCTTTCCTTCACGGTTTATTTATTTTATGGGAAACATAAAGTCAAATATAAAGTTTGAGTGTATTGTATACTGATTATTTTAAGAGCACAAAACACCTTCACGGGAAAAAGTCACTTCCGGTCCTTTTCATTTCAAACACTTTACTGATTGACGCTTAACGGAAAAACAGAGATTTAACAAAGTCTTGCACAAAACTTGGCTTCTGAAGAAACTAGTTATATGCTTTCCAGAGAACATCAGATGAAATGATCCCAAAACCTTTGACCCGCTCGTCCCTTTCTGAACACGTACAGAACAGAAGAAACCTGGTTCATTTGATGAGCTGCCAAATGAAACCAATTCATTCCTCAATATTAAACTTCATAACCAAAGCCTTCAGTGTGTTTACTGCAGAGACTTCAGAAATACTCTACTCGAAAACCACTCGATGCTAATATTGCCTTTTATTACAACTCTTTAAATGTGAAAAGGGACAAATGTAAAGTGAAATGAGGTTAAGATGTAAGACTTTACTAACTTCCGTTGTTGAAGGAATGGATTAAACTCTAAAACGAAAAACACACGTTTGTTTTTGTGAATTGTGGGGACGATCCATAGACGTTATTGTTTTTATACTGTATAAACAGTATGTGCTGTTGTTATTGTTAGATTTTCAAAAAATGCATGATTTATAAGCATTTTGAAAAGTGGAGACACGAGGTGACGTCCTAAAAAGTCACCTTTTCCTATAATAATAATAGTAATACCCATCATACCCATGCCATTATACAAATTTGCGTCGTCATATGTCACCAAAACGCACACACACACACACACACACACACACACGCATAACACACTTATTTTTTCACATCTACCAGAACTTCTTTTGAACTGTGAGATGATCTTTTTATTATCTATAAAATCCTGAACATCTATGAAATCACACTCACTGGTTAAATCTCACAAAACCTCTCCAAAACATACTCGAGTCAAACCTTACCGAAATAAACAAGTAATAATATTTGCTTAAATTAAATGTTTAAACGCATTTTAAACACCATTCATTACTTCTAAAGTATATACTTACACCGAAAATGCAAGATTTTGGTCAAACGTTCTTATGGTGAAAAATGTAAGGTGTGTAATTCGTGCAGGCAGCACCTCCCACGGTTCTCCGGGTCATGTGATCTAAACTTTAAAAGCGCAGGACTGTGGTTCTAGGAGTCAGATTGACTGATTGGCTCTTCTTCTCTTCTCTTCTCTTCTCTGATCATCAGCACGCTGCAGTGATGTCAAACACTAAACTAGGAGCATGGAGCGAAGTGAAGCCAGTCACTCTAGAAGTGATCAAGATTTGTCTCGGGCTACGACACACGAAATCTCTGCTACTTCTACAATTCTCTGCAGCATTTATTCAAATTTAAAAACACGAGTTAACAACATCAGCTGTGAATGAATGCTCTTACTGTAATGTCAGCAAAATAATAATGTTTCTCTTTTTTTATTCAGGTCAAGTTATTGGTTAAGAAGATGACTGGATATGAAACCTTGATTTACATCCCTTGCTCTATTCTCAAGAAAACGTTACTGGAGGAACCAACTATGTGGTCAAAGTGAGCGTTTTTGTTTGTATTTTTATGGATGTTGATCACTCTACAATCAGCCAACTGTGTGTTATTGGAGTGAGGTGTCAAGTAATTTCTCTCACTAAAAAAAACGTATCAAATCAAACATCATCATTTTATGTAAATACATCTGTCAGTGTCAACTGATTTGTGTTCGTCTGTATTGAAGCTGATTTCTCTCTATCAGGTGTTGCTTGGTGTTCAAGAGGATGGACTGTGTGTTCATGCAAAGATATTTCAGACTGCTGATGAAGGGTCACTGAAACTTATTAATGTCCAAATTCCTAAATCCTTCCTAAATCCACTGATCCCCTTCTGAACACTTACACTACAGAAGGAATATGTCTTGATCTGATTACAGACACAGCCGTCATGCTGTAAAGAGGAACAAATGAAATAATAAAATTTCTCAAATATTAAACTCCAAACCCTCCAGTGTCAGTGTGTTTACTGTAAAGGACGAACAATATCCAGCTCACTTCACAAATACTCTACTCTGAAAAGACTGAATGTAAACACTGCTTGTTATTAAAATCATTTAGATATGTAAAGATTAAAAAAAATGAAAGATCATGATCAAAATTCAAGGTTTTATTAACTTCCGCGATTGAACGTATGGTTAAAGCTTTAAAACACAAAAAGCGTGCAAAACACACACAAAGACAAGGAACTTTGTCGGGCGAAATATATCATACCTTTATGAATTTAGATGGGGTGTTGTCTAAGCAAGGTTATTACAGTTTTGCAATTTTAATTAGCTTTCAAATTTGAGTTTTTTCAAGTTTTAGTTTAGTTTTTATTTTGTTTTTATATATTTACGTTGAGTTTTTGTTTTAGTAAGTATAGTTTTAGCCTTACTGAGAATGGTACTTGTTCTTGTAACCTGTAATGCATCCTTAAGTCGCATGGCCTGCGCTGAAACTTCTTGAAGCAGGTCAAAGCTGTCATAAAAGAAAGTTTAGCACATTTGACATCTATACTGTACACGTTATATCAAGTCAAGACACCTTTATTTATATAGCACTTGTAAAAATGCAGATTGTGTCAAAGCAGCTTTACTGAAAAGGAAAACAAGAATGCAAAAGGACAATAATAATCACTAAATAGTATAATAAGCAAACGTATATTCCACATGCTGTTCGTTTCTAACCTTTACAGCTGTGATGTCACTATATAGCCGTAAAGTTATTAAAATTTACGTTCAGGGTAACGTTCCTTTTACGGAACAGAAGGAACCCGTTTTATTTGACAAAGACACGTGGAAATGATCTGCCAAATGATTACTAAATATAATTAAAGCATGAAAACCAGATGCAATCAAAGTCTTGAAACAAAACGTTGTCTTCTGAAGAAACTTGTTACGCAGCAGCGCTTTCCACAGAACTTCAGATTAAACAATCTGTACATACCTGTATATGATTCAGCATTTTTTGACGCACTTAACGTCTATGCAACAAACATGAACCGTAACGAACCGTTGCAAACCTCAGAAACATATTCAGGTCATTTCGTTGTAGTCTATTAGATCCTTTAATGCATGTGTTCACTTCATATAAAATGATCAGGAGATGAAGTTAGCAATAATTTGGTTATAGATCTTTCCTTCACGGTTTATTTATTTTATGGGAAACATAAAGTCAAATATAAAGTTTGGAGTGTATTGTATACTGATTATTTTAAGAGCACAAAACACCTTCACGGGAAAAAGTCACTTCCGGTCCTTTTCATTTCAAACACTTTACTGATTGACGCTTAACGGAAAAACAGAGACGAACAAAGTCTTGCACAAAACTTGGCTTCTGAAGAAACTAGTTATATGCTTTCCAGAGAACATCAGATGAAATGATCCCTAAAACCTTTGACCCGCTTCGTCCTTTCTGAACACGTACAGAACAGAAGAAACCTGGTTCATTTGATGAGCTGCCAAATGAAACCAATTCATTCCTCAATATTAAACTTCATAACTAAAGCCTTGAGTGTGTTTACTGCAGAGACTTCACAAATACTCTACTCAAAACCACTGATGCTAATATTGCCTTTATTACAACTCTTTAAATGTGAAAAGGGACAAATGTAAAGTGAAATGAGGTTAAGATGTAAGACTTTACTAACTTCCGTTGTTGAAGGAATGGATTAAACTCTAAAACAAAAAGCACACGTTTGTTTTTGTGAATTGTGGGAATGGTTTTTATACTGTATAACCAGTATGTGCTGTTCCTACACCTGAACCTACCCTTACAGGAAACTACAGCCATTGTTAGATTTTCAAAAATGCATGATTTATAAGCATTTTGAAAAGTGGAGACACGAGGTGACGTCCTAAAAAGTCTCCTTTTCCTCGTAATACCCATCATACCCATGCCATTATACAAATTTGAATCCTCATATGTCACCAAAATGCACACACACGCACACACACACACATACACACACACACATATACATACACACACACACACACATTACACACATACACGCACATATATTACACACACACACACACACACACACATACATTATTACATACACACACACACACACACACACACACACGCACATTGATTACACACACACACACACACACACACACACATACACACACACACACACAAGCATAACACACTTATTTTTTCACATCTACCAGAACTTCTTTTGAACTGTGAGATGATCTTTTTATTATCTATAAAATCCTGAACATCTATGAAATCACACTCACTGGTTAAATCTCACAAAACCTCTCCAAAACATACTGAGTCAAACCACCAAATAAACAAGTAATAATAATTGCTTAAATTAAATGTTTAAACGCATTTTAAACACAGTTCCACTTTATTTTAGGTGTATTTAACTTCTAAAGTATATACTTACACCAGAAATGCAAGATTTTGGTCAAACGTTCTTATGGTGAAAAATGTAAGGTGTGTAATTCGTGCAGGCAGCACCTCCCACGGTTCTCCGGGTCATGTGATCTAAACTTTAAAAGTGCAGGACTGGGGTTCTAGGAGTCAGATTGACTGATTGACTCTTCTTCTTCTTCTCTTCTCTTCTCTGATCATCAGCACGCTGCAGTGATGTCAAACACTAAACTAGAAGGATGGAGCGAATTGAAGCTGTTGACTCAAGAGGAGAAAAAGATTTGCCTTGAGGTATGAGACACAAAATCACTCCTAGAATAAACACGCTGGTGCTGTAATATTGTTTGCGCAAAATATACTATTTGTCTTGTTTTAGTTTTCGTAGAAAAAAAAATACAAAAAAAATACAGATTGAGGTGGTTAATAATACTTTGCAAAACGACCAGTGAAAAATATTCTTTTACATTTACAATGCAAATCAGATCTTACTGAGTACTGACCGCATTGATGTGGCACGTTTTAAAGGCTTTACCTGTCTACCTGTCTTCGAGCTTCCTTCCTTCAACTCTGTACAATTTTGACACCTGAAAAACACACTGTTTATCACTAACTCTTTAAAACTCTTCATTCCGCCATTATTGCACATGTTGAATTCAGTCCGGTAGCAAAACCAAGTTTGTCATTTTGCAAATACATGCGATTTATTAAAAGAAATTAACATCGCTATACTATGTGAAAAAATTGTCCTCCCAACTTAAAATTTTCTTGTTGCATTAATTTTTTCCATTGGCCCAATTGAATTGATTGTTTTTAATTGTGGCAGCAGTTATATATATTTTGGATAGCTACCAATGAGGCCAGACCACCTGACGGTGATGGATCCACTCATCAGATGCGTTTTTTGTGGAAAGAAACGATGTACTAGATACTCTCCACAACAATCTGCACATTTATGCGCTTCCTGAAGATCTTGATACGCA
>NW_025047856.1:60000-65000 GCF_018831695.1 Puntigrus tetrazona
TTTCTATGCCATAATTGACTTATTATCTGTTATTATCGGTCTGGTTGGAGCTCCCCGTCCTCCATCCCTTACATCCAGAGAGAGGAGAACAGGAACACGTTCTCCCGTAGTGAATTAACCTCACCTACGACGAATTTTTTATTCCACTCCTATTTCATCCATATGGACACTAAACTAAGAAAGCATTCACTGACCTATCCATCATTTGTCATTATCACGCAACTACCACGGCAACTAAATATCTCATATCTCAGTTATGACTGTTTTTTATCCCGTCGCGGTTTAATGTCACAGTTTTGATTTTATACATTTTATTTAAATATTTTTATTAAATATTTTTCACTTTCGTACAAAAATGCATGCTTGCATCTCATCGTGAGTGCGGCACAGTTCTGACTTTTCCTATAACTATGCTTGCAATGGCTGTTTTTCATGATTTCCACTTGCATCTCATAATTATGATATAGTGTCTATCTCATAATTAATTTTTTCAATCTCACTTTGACTCAATATGTCATTTTGGGGTTTTTCACGTCATAATAATGCCTTTTGGTCTTTTTATTTATTTATTTTTTTACATTTTTACTTTTATCTATAACTTCTACATTTCATCTCATAACGTCATACGGGCCTAGTTACGACATTTGATCTCAATTAAAGCATCTGCTAAATGGCAATCACGCCTTCCTAATAATCAGAAGCCAGTTTTCTCTTTGTGTCAGGAAAGGGCTTTCATCAGACACATTTTGGCAATCGCAGCTCTAACTGTTTGTTTATCACATGATGCAACACCAAACCTTCTCTGACCCATGAGTCACTGACCATACGTGCGCGCTCCCACGCTTACAGGAGAATAGTATATTACACCCTAAACTAGAAGCATTTCGCTGGTGTTTTAATATTTTAGGACGCTATTTAATAAGATGCTTTACCTGCATTAACGGGTCGGTTGTGAGACGTCTCGGTCCATTTATTGCAGTCGCCGGCTCCATTATCGCACTGACCCGTGCCGTCTGCGGAGACAGACAGAAGCAGGAGCGCCGCTAGAGCACACACACCTGACCACAGGTGCACCACTGAGTTCATCTCTGTGCTATTCAAGATACGATAAGACACGATACGGCTACAAAAATAAGTCTGAAAGGTCTAAAGCAGCGTATTTTCTCGTGTCGCTGTATGGTTGAGGCGATTACGCGGATCTGAGTGTAGCTAATAGCGTTTGTCGTGAGACGTGACGCTTATTTTCCTCCAGGGGGCGCTCAGTGGCTCAAAAGCCAATTACCCTATTCGTTCGCTTGCACATATGTGTGTGTTAAATGTTTTACTGGAGATGCTTCGCTGTAATCGTTTAAACCTGTTAATTTTAAACGAGCATTATTTTATGTAGTCGTGCAACGTGTTCGCAGTTATTCCTTTAAATATAATTAAAGCAAATCGTTATCTAGTAATCACAATCGATTGTGATCAGTCGGTTTCAGATGAGCGCTGGAAATAGTTACGTGTACCACGTGACACCGTCATTTATAGTTGCGTTTCTGCTGGCGTCCTGACAATAACAAACACCTTAATAATTTCGCGAAATAATTCTAAAGCCAATACAGTGTGTAGTGAAACTGTTTTATTTATCACATCAGAGTTAACAAATCACAGAGGACGCCTAGTCTATTAAGCCACGCCCACGACTGTCTAACCGCTCACTTTTGTGTTGGTCCCGCCTCGGACTGAACCAAAATATAACAGGAAACATCCTTGGTACATGAGATGATATAATACACAAACACATTTAGCATATACTTATAATTACTTTCATTATTTAATTATAAATAATTACTGTTCACTCTGTAATATCTTTTGTAAAGTTGTTTTTAGTCACCCCCCCCCCCGCCTCTCGCGAACACATGGTACATTCCAGTGATGGCTCACAGTCATGTGCTCTACACAACATAAATACTGCGGCTGTATCATTTCAGTGAATTTGTCCGTCTAAAATATTCTTTTTACCACATCTCGACACCGATCACAGCAATGGCGACGAAGGTTGGAGGTATATCACAGGCGAAGAAAGCCACACCCGAGGTGCAGAAGATCTGCGATGAGGTGAGACTGAGCTTCTGCTTTTGTTTTGAAAGTGTACGTCAGCTGACATGGGAATACACGTGATGTGTACATTTATTACTATTTTATTATTATTAATGCAGTCGCTAGAATAATCAAACGATTAATAAAAGTGATGAACGATGCGTGATTTAGAGTCGTAATGTCTGTCAGATGTACAGCAATTGCATTCGCCAGAGAAAACGGGCAATAAATGGTACACATGCAAGCTTAAAAAGTAAAGTAAAAAATAAAAGCTACAAATAAAAATAAACAAACGCTTTTTACATAACTTCACGTGATGTTGAGTAAGTCTCTGGGTGTGTCAAATCACATACTTTTCATAAAACAGGCTTTTTACTCCAGGTCAAAGGTGGAAAAACTAGAAATTGCGTTTTATGAAAAGGCACATTTTAAGTTCCATTGCATTAAATATGAAATCTGTGTCTTTTTCTTCAGGTCAAACCTCAGGCAGAAGAGAAGGCAGGGAGGAAGTTTGCCACTTTCGTTGCCGCATCTTTCAGCACTCAGGTTGTGGCCGGGACCAACTATTTTATCAAGGTAAGCTTCAAAACCTGGATGTGAGGCGACAGATCAGTCATATAGCGTCTCGTCGCTTGCTCTGTGAATGGGTGCCGTCAGAATAAGAGTCCAAACAGCTGGTTAAAAACATCACAGCGCTCCAGTCCATCAGCAAGCATCTTGAGACGACGAAAGCTGTGTGTTTGTGAGAAACAAATCCACCATTAAGGCATTTTTAACATCAAACCATTGCTTCTAGCCATAATCCATCCGCACGAAAGCCTGTGCATTTGTTTCTCATAAACATACGGCTTCTGCCTTCATGAGTTGGATGGACTGGAGTGGTTTTAATCTGTTTGGACTGCAATGTTGCGACTTGCATGTTGCCATAAGTATCTACTTCCTAATACTTCTCATGCTCTTCATCTCCTCTTCAGGTGAACGTCGGAGGAGGTGACTTCATCCATCTGAAGGTTCATAAGTCTCTTCCTCACAGTGGAGAAAAACTCCAGCTGCACAGCATCCAGGCGTCGAAAAACTCAGCAGGATCTCATCGAATACTTTTAATACAAGCACATACTGTATACAGAGCGGCCTGATATGTGTGATGTATATTCAGATCACTCTGTTGCCTGCTATACGTACGAGAGTTTTATAAGACCAACACAGCTTTGTTTACTTTTACAAACATTTTACTGAAATAGCTGCACATTGATATGAATCTACACTCCAAATCTGTTTTATAGAAAATAATGGAATTTCTGAAATAAAGGGAAATCAAGTTCATACTTTTAAATGACAAGTCTTTGTTTTTTTTACACCCTCTACGTTGTTTGTGGTCAAATGTTTTATACAGATGTTTTTGTGTCTTTTTGTTGTTCCTCAAAAAGGGATGACTAAAAAGATTGACACAGTCATAAAACTTCAGTTTGGTAAGATGAGAAAAAAAATAAATACATAACACCTTCAGACAAAGCAGGACATTTTTATAATTTTTTATTATTACAGCTGAAAAAAAATAATGATTTTTCACCAATCACCAATTTTCTTCAGCTCACACGTATTTTAGTATTGGTGAGATATTACTACTGTTTTAATATTTTTATTTATTTTATTATTATATATATATATATATATATATATATATATATATATATATATATATATATATATATATATATATACAATTTATTATTATTTGATGACATTTATTTATAATTATATATATATATATATATATATATATATATATATATATATATATATATATATATATAGTAGTCAACATTTGAAGTGGATCAAACATATATGCTTCAAATGTTGACTGCTATATATATTTACTGCGCTTATTTTTGGGCTTTTTTTGTTTTAGATTTGGTTTTGGTTAACTAAAATAATCATTTCCAAACTCCATCATCTAAATAACTACAAGACAAAGAAAAGCAACGTATCATGCTTGTTTTTTGGTCACATTATTTCTGTACTATTTTATCAGTCCTTACTGTTATTCTGAAAGGTGGAAAGCCGTCTGACTGGCGGTGTACCGAGTACGTATGACAAGCATCAGTCTTGTAATGTTTGTGTGTCTCGTGATGATCTGATGCATATTTAGTGAAGACCGGATCAGATAAAAAGTGTAGGATTCTGCATTCGACCAAATCTGAGAGTCTAGACATTCTTTTGTATTTAATGCATTTTTATTTGAGTTTGAGTGAGAACGTCTCGGTTACGTATGTAACCCTCGTTGCCTGAAGAAGGGAACGGAGACGTCACGTCAGATGACCGGCGAATTGGGATTTCTCTTCGAGAGACCAATCCTCCAGTCCAGCCTTCCCGTAGGAGGTCTTGGAATGAATACGCATATGTTTGCATATTTCAGTTTGCATATGGAAAATTGGAGGTGATTGAACCCTCTTAGATGGGCAGAAGGTCTGCCGGGGAAACACGGGGCTCTAAGGCTATGCCGTGAAATACACACATAAAGTCCTCTTGGGGTACTTTACATGGCTCCCAGCCCTCACCGGTTCTCACGGATTCATCGAGAGGGCCTGGCGCCGGATGCTCCGCAACATCTGGCTGCCGAGGGGAATGGAGGAGCTCGACAGGGTCTACTGTATGGACGCCTGGAGCGCGGTTAACAAGCCGACCAAACCGGGCCTCTCAGTGCTTCTACCCGTTTGAGGTGAGAACACAGGAGGATACCGGTTCCACGCGTAGGCTATAGAATCTAGCGATCGTGTTAGGGGTCGCCCAGCCGGCAGCTCTACAAATATCTGTCAGCGAGGCGCCACGAGCCAACGCCCAGAACGATGCAGCACTTGTTGAGTGTGCCCGCAACCTGAGGGGGGGCAGGGCATACCCTGTGCTTGGTAGGCTAGGGTAAT
>NW_025047856.1:72500-82500 GCF_018831695.1 Puntigrus tetrazona
ACAAAATTTTGCCTGGCTAATATTGCAAAATATAATATTGCAAATATAAAAATATAAATAAAATTGGTGTACGCTTTGGTAATGGTTTGCTACTTTCATGCAAAAAAAACTCAAAACATATTACATAATATATATAGTTTTATGTTATAAATCTAGCATCGGTCATTAAATGAGCCAACTTGCACTATATTTTCAGCTTCAACAGAAAGCGACGCTTTGGGTGTTTATGTGTTGGACGTGTCCTTCACACAGGTGTCTGGGAAATGGTATCTGATTGGTTTGCCACCAACGCCGAGTGGTTTGTCGCCCAGTAAAGCAAACATGAAAATGGGCATCGCCGCGCTGACGCCGACCGACCGAAGGAGATCTGGAGATGGTATATTCAAGTCTCAAGTAAGGCACACTTGATCACTTAAAAAAGGAGAAACTAATAATCCAGTCTTCTCATGTCTGATCTGAGCCTTTAACCCATCCTGTTCTTCCAGTCCCGATGGCACATGCTGAGAATGAACCATCTGGCTCAAAAGCACGGATATTCCTGGGAAATTCAGCTTCCGCAGTGAGCGTAAGGGAAGATAGTGTTCATCTAGGACGCGTGATTGATTCGGGATTGAGAAGGAAATGATGTGTTTCCTCAGGCTGGGAGACTGACAACGACATGCGTGTCGTCGATGTGAAGCACGATGAATACGCTTTGATCCACACCATCAAGACCAAAGCCGACTCCACCGTGCTCCTCAACAAACTCTCTACGGTAACTAACTTGCGTTTTTGCAGGTTTTGAATTTAGGCCAAAGCCAGTTTGACTCGAAACGTATTTTGGTTATAGACAATACTGTTTTCCATACGCTGGTGACATTTACATAAAATCTACAGACAAGCTTTTGGTTAGATTAAATTTAATAAATTTAACGCTGATGAAAATGGGGGCTGTGAATAATAGACTTACTCACCAATAAATAAATAAATTAAATTAAAATTAAATTAAAAAATTAAATATAAATATATATATATATATATATATATATATATATATATATATATATATATTTTTTTATGAAATTGAAAATATATTTTGCTAAAATCTAAAAATAATGAACATTTTAAACGTGTTATAAGCTCACGTGTTGTTGACAATTTGACATTGAGCATTTTATTGGATTGAAAATATATGGAGGATTAACAATTTTTTGAGGGCTAAATACATTTAAAAATATATAAAAAATACCAAAACATTTATAGATCAAATTTATATGTAAAGATATTTTGAAACACGTTTTAGTAAATATGTAGAAGTAGCAGCTGGAGCATTTCTTGGTATTATATTTTTTCCCCTGAAACACATTTTAAGTTTGGTATATAATGGTTGAAACTAAATACATTTTCAATTCATTTATTTTAGTATTTTAAACATATTTTAGTTTTTTTAAAAACTAAATATTTTAGTTTAGTGAAAGATTTTTAATTTTCAGCTGACCTTTCGATCACCTAATTTTTTTGATTTATCGTCTTTTATAAAGTTCTGTGTGTTCTGTGATGTGTGCTGTGATCAGCTCAGATCATTAAAAAAATGACCAAATAATTTCTTTGCATTGACGTGTGTGTGTGTGTGTGTGTGTGTGTGGTTGTTGTAGGCCGAACCCCAGACCTGAGCCAGGACGTCGTGTACAAGTTCACCGAGTTTTCACTGGAGCAAGGCATTCTGCCCGAGAACATCGCCATCCTGCCTAAAAATGGTAAAGCGCTGTTAAAAAACACTCTTATAAAGACTACATCTGAATGCACCCGGCTGACGCGAGCTTGTTTCCTCTCTAGACGAGTGCCCTTGACGTGCTGACGTGAAGCCCCTCCTGAATCCTGACTGATTTATTACGACTGTAGTGCCTTTAGTGTTTTCTGCTCTTTTCCTGATCAGTCCTTTCGCCCTCCAAGTTCTTTCTATCATTTCTTCACGAGTTTGGACCAATAAAATCTTTTGTGAATCTGTTTTGAGGCAATTCATTTTGTGATTTTTATTTATTTAGCTTTGTTAACCGTCATTCTTAGAAAATGACTATTCTTACTTAAATTGCTTTGGAGCATTCGGTCTCTTTTTGAAGACCTTTGGCAGATTATTGTAGAAGTGAAGAGCTACAAAAAGTAAAATAAAAGCTTATGAAATCATAATAAGTCTTCACGAAATGAGTTTCAAGCATGTAAACATCAGGGATGTAATGGTTAACTAAAACTATTTTTAAATAAACATTAAAGTATAGTTGCCCAAGGTTTTACTTAACCAAAATAAATATTTAATAGATGAAATACTATAAAACAAATCTATAAACTAGAATTTATAAAAATAAAAAATAAAATATATATATATTTTTTATTTTCTTATGTAATTTGATATACAAATAAATAAAAGTGATTAAGAATTTTATAACATTTTAAAACCACAAAAAAGAAAAAATTACATAAAATAAAAATGACCAAAAAAAAAAAAAAAAAAAGTGAAATAACGAATAACAAAAATTATTACTAAAAACATTTAAAAAATGTAAACTTTAACTGAAATAAAACAGAAATTTAAAAAGAACAGATAGTTGCCATTTCTTTTAGTTTACCAAGATACTAAAAATAACTACAAAAAACCTGTATATAGACACACACACATATATATATATATACATATATATATATATATATATATATATATATATATATACATACACATACATACATACATACACACACGCTCACAACTAATGACAAAATATTTTTACAAAATTACTAAAACTTCAAATTCAAAATATTTATAAAAACTACTCTTAAAAAAGATACCAAAATAACACAAATGACACTGTAAATACACAACTTTTAGAAGAAGCAGAGAAATAATTTCCTGAATAGTTAATATACTTGGTAAATCTATCTATCTATCTATCTATCTATCTATCTATATATATATGTGTGTGTGTGTGTGTGTGTGTGTGTAAATCTGCAAAACCATCCCAAATACATCCCATACTAAAAGACCTCTCTAAATAGTTGTGCACTTACAGACAACTTCATTTACATAGTGAAGAACGGAGGATGCAGGAAAATACTTTGCCTTTTATTTCCTTTTTTATCATTTTTTTAAACAAATGTGAAGATACATCCATGACAACACAAAGTTTTGAAGTCCTCTTTCCGAAGTGTTTACATCTACACTCTCTCTTTACAGATCTGTGTACAAAACAATAAGTTATAGTCCCATAGATTCCTACTTACATTTAACTATACAACAAAGTTTAAACAGTGACCAAATAAATATCTGCAGTATAAAAATGATCACAGAGAGAGAGAGAGAGAGAGAGAGAGAGAGAGAGAGAGAGACATAGAGAGAGAGATAAAGAGAGAGAGAGACATAGAGAGAGAGAGAGAGAGAGAGACATAGAGAGAGAGAGAGAGAGAGAGAGAGAGAGAGAGAGAGAGAGAGAGAGAGAGAGATAAAGAGAGAGAGAGAGAGATAGAGAGAGAGAGAGAGAGAGAGAGAGAGAGAGAGACAGAGAGAGAGAGAGAGACATAGAGAGAGACATAGAGAGAGACATAGAGAGAGATAGAGAGAGAGAGATAAAGAGAGAGAGAGAGAGAGACAGAGAGAGATAGAGAGAGACAGAGAGAGAGAGAGATAAAGATAAAGAGAGAGAGAGAGAGAGATAAAGATAAAGAGAGAGAGAGAGATAAAGATAAAGAGAGAGAGAGAGAGAGAGAGAGAGAGAGAGAGAGAGAAGGAAGGCCCGGGGCGTCGGGAAGTGATCCCTTCCCGACCGATGGCATCGTTTTGCTAAATCATTGCTAATGGTGCTGTTCCGACACAAAGAGAGGCTGGTTCAGTGCTTCGAGGTCGGGTTCCTCTGGAAACCTCTGGCCAATCACATGCAAAGCTGGATATGACATCATCCATCACAGGTTAGTGGAATTGTGGCCCGAATAAGCGTTATTGGATTCGATTTACGTTACGCACAAACACAAAACAGCGCATTTCCAACACGTCGCTTCCAGCTTTTTGTCACGTCTTGGTAACGAGGAAAGGACGCCAGCCTAGTACACGCTTTCAGTGACCGTTAAGACAATCAGTGGGTAACAGTGAGCATTTGCATTGACCGTATGTGAACAGTACCATCAACATGAAGTCGCCAAGACGAGAGGGTCACCTGGTGAAAAGGTCATTGGCAGCGGCAAACATATCTGATGCATTGCTTTGAGTATAAACCAGAAACAAAAAAAAATACAAATCATACACACACACACACACACACACACACACACACACGCAGCATACAGGTCTTTTGTAATCTCCTCTTTTTGCACGTTGTGGATACTGACGAGAGATAGAGTTGGCCTGATAACTCGTCAATAAGGTTATCAAACATGACATAATTGGCATACTGAATCTAATATAGTGTGTGTTTAGAATTCATATGGCTCAAATAAAATAAAAGATACACGCTTGGGTCAAATTTTACCCCAAAACGATGAAAAATGTAAAAAAAAAAATTGTATTTTGAATCTATTAAACCTTAAAGCGTCGCAATGTGACGCTGACTTATTATTTATGCATTTTTACGTTTATTTTATGAGACGTTAGTGAAAGTTTAAATACAAATCATTGTGTAGCAATAAATATTGTTTTGTTTTTTATATATAAAAAAATTATTGGTGTAGGAATAATTTTTACTAGTAAACTGCACATATTTGCGAAACTTTTTTTAATTAGCATCAAGACCGAAACACAGGAGAATGATGTAAATATAATTATTTATCAGAGTATGTTTTGGAAGATAATACTATTTAAGTCTTTTACACCATTTTTTGCGCAATTTTTAGCCCCAATAATTTCAATTGATTTTCAGAGTTAATTAAAAATATTTAACGTTTATAATATTTACAGCGATACAATGATTTGCATTTCAATTAGCATAAAAGCAGAGAAAAAAATAAAATTATATTATTTTTTCCACTGGGTTTCGGGGTTAGATTTGACCCGGACGTGCCCTTTACGTGAGATTTATCCGTTAACTTCACATCTCTGTGGTCCCATACATCCAAGAGAAATGCATTTAAGTCGACGATAAGAGAAAACGTTCACATGATTAAAATCTGTCCTGTTAGCGCACAATTCAAGCTCTCTTATAAAGGGGTTATCTGATCTCACAGACCCAAAATGCCGGAGATGCTTTATAAAACAGCTTTGCTCGTGAGCTGCATGGACTTAAGAAGTTAAAAAAAAATAAATAAATCTAAAGAAATTTAGTTCTTTAAAAAACGGCTCTCTTTTATACACAGTGAGCTAATTCCTCAAACATACTGATCATTAGAGGAGATCAGATCATATGCGCGCTGAGGCGATCATTAAAGGTTTGTGAGAGCAGATATTCCCATAGCCTCGCTCCGATCACGCATTAATTGCAAAAAAATAAGGCAATGTCCTCAGTGCCAATGGAAAACAGCCTTTCCGACGCGCTTCTCAACATTGAAACATTTCCTGGTGTCCGTGTTTTCTATGAGACAGACATGCTAGTAAAGTGCAAGACTGATATCGATCACGCTGTCCTATATTCCTCGAGCGCTTTCAGAGAGGTTTCATGCGTTAGGCACTCGGCGACAGACCGACGCAACGCTTCAGGAAACATGCACCTGATCCCAGAGGCTGGGCGCACATCTACCACGGTGACCAAACCAACCTGAAATGCACTGAAAACATAAAACATCTACGGTAAAGGAATAGTTCGCCAAAATTAAAAACTGCGCCATTTACTCACCCTCTAGTCATCATTTCTAACATAAATTGGTCTGTGCTCACACAGATATATATCATACGACTTCAGAATATCGGGAATACAATCCACAAGGATTATATAATACGGGACTAGAAACGATAATATCATAATACTGAGGAAAAATTATTTACCATTTAGGTTCCTTGGCGAAATTCGAGATCGTTTTAAACAGCACGAGGGCAAGTAAGTTTCACATTTTAAATTTTGGAGCAAACTGTTCCTTTAAAAGGGATGTTTCAGCCCCCAAAAACAATTTCTGTCATCATTTACTTTCTTTCTAGACATTTTGCCAGCAGCCGAACGGTTTCCGGTCGCGTTGACTTCCGCTGTACGAACCAAAGATAAAATGGAAGTCGATGGGAACTGAAAAAGTACGGCTGCCCTAACTCTTCAAAATGTCTTTTTTTTGTGTGTTGCAATGGGCTCCATTGAGAACTGAAACTGTTCAGTTACCAACACTATTCAAAATATCTTCATTTGTGTTACAGTAGAACAGCATGCGTCTGTTCAAAGAGAAGAAAGCCATATAAAAAGTAAAAAATCTGATACCACTGTACTGTGTTTTGTCAGTACAATGCATTTTTATCGTTCCATAACGTACCTCCTACTGGAATAGAAATCAAATCGAATCAGCCGGCTTTCTTCAGCAGGACGAAGAAATGCGGACAGGTTTGAAAACGACACGAGTGCGAATAAACGACGACAGAAATTTCGTTTTCGGGCCGGTCTGTTCCTTTAAGACGTGATCATAAACGAGCACTTCCAGCCTATGTTGCTACACACTCTTCTCTCGCATACAAACACAACACACACACACACACACACACACACACACACACACACACACACACACACACACACACACACACACACACACACACACTGCTATGCATGAGGGGTCTTGGTGAGAAGCCCGATACAGAGGTTGCCAACACGAGGGACGGTGATATCCAATCACTCGCTGTTTAGTGTGTCTACGGAAGTGAGCGGAGAAAGAGGAGGAGCTCATTCGGCGGCACCATGTCTTTGTGGTGCCTCATAATGTGCTGGTTTTTCTCCGAGTCTCCGGAAGCCTTCAACAGTACTGACAGCGATGCGGATAGTCCTTCGTGGTGGATGGAAATAACGTGTCTTTTGAAGCCAGACGCATCTCCCGTGCTGTAGTCGCAATACCGACACTGATACACCCTCCGTTCCTCGCGACCCTCGAGCGCCGCCGGCTTTCTTTACAGCGGGCGCTGCTAACTGCGCCGCGCCTATAGTCCTCTTGGGGGCGGGCTTTTCTGTGGGCGGGGCTTGCGGCGGCGACGCCTGCGTGGGCGGAGTCGGCGACTGCGCCTCCGGCTGCTGCTGCTGTTCTTTAGTGTGAACGGATAAGATGTGGCGGCTGAGAAACGGCGGTCCGCGATCTTGAAGTTGCAGTGGCGGCACTGGTGCAGTTTCTTGGCTTTATGCGACGCCGAGTGCTTCTTCAGCTCGGACGGCCGGTGGAAGCCTTTGCCGCAGACGGCGCATTTATGCGGGTAGTCTTTCGTGTGCACGGAAATGACGTGGCGCTTCAAGTCGCTGGAGTTTGAGCTGCGGTGGTCGCAGTGGCTGCACTGGTGTCCCCGGGCGTCCTCGTGCGTGGCCGCGTGCTGCGTGAGCTCGTCTTCCTCGCCGAAGGTCTGGCGCAGCGCTCGCAGCGGAACGGCAGCTCGCGGCTGTGCTTCGTCTTCACGTGCGTCTTCAGGTTGGACGAGTCGGCCGATTTGTAACGCAGTACATGCACGAGCGCACGGCTTCGCCGTGCGCGTCGCGCATGTGTTTCTTCAGCTCCGACGGGTGCCGGAAACCCTTGCCGCACTCCACGCAGATGTGCGGGAAGCTCTTGCTGTGCACGGCCAGCAGGTGGCGGTTCAGCAGCCCCTGCTCGGCGGTCTCGTAATCGCAAAACTTGCACTTGTGAGTCTTGGTGGCGGCGGCGGGAGAGAGCGGCGAGGCGATGGCCGTGGGGGACTTCTGCTCCTGGTGGTGGTGCTGGAGGCGGTGCGAGAAGAGCGCCGCCTGCTGGTGGAACTCTTTCCCGCAGGTCTCGCATTCGAACGGCGCTTTGTTGCTGAGCGCGTGCACCTCCATGTGGTTGTGCAGACTGGCTTTTTTGTTGGTGGTGAAGTCGCAGTCCGTGCACTGGTACTTTTTGCGACTCAACACGTCCTGGTGGTGGTTACGAGTGTGGCGCTTGAGGAAGCCGCGGGATTTGAACTTCTTGCCGCACAGCATGCAGGGGTAGACGGTCAGGGGCTGTCCGTACGGACCGATGATGATCGCTGGAGACGAACGAGAGGACGAGGATAAAAGACAATCAGTCTGTTAGCCAGTAACTGACGTAAGGCAATTAAATAAAACTTAGCTAATAAAGTCAGTGCATGCCTTTTTTTTTCATTTTCACAATTTTACAGCACCCAGAATATTAATTATTGAACAGGCGACACGTCAAAATAAAGAAAAAATATCTAGCTTAGCTTGAAGCATCCTTTTTCATCAACAATTGAATGTAGGTATTTAAAAAAATAACGTTTTTATAAAATACTAGTACATCTGTAGCTTATTCTGCACAATGATCAAAGCAGACAGATCACATCCACCAGCAGCCTCAAAGCTTGCACAGTCCTCTGCCACTTCCTGAATCGGCGACTCACTCATTAAGGGGTTTTATATGCGGTCAGTGTTAATGAACACATTACTTTTCATATGCATACATAAGAGGTGTTCTGCTCTACGTCGCCCTTGCCCGTGTTTTTGATCGGGAGATGATTCAGAAGATAATAGTGCCTCTGAGACTGTAACAGTAAACTCTGGAAGCGTTGTTTCATGAGTAATGGAAAATTCTGTGTTTTTTGGGGGGGAAAGGGTTAAAAGCATTATTGTTAAACGGAAATACAAAAAACAAATTAAATGTTGGCAAGGCAACATTTCTAACTTTCGCTTCGGTTTAAGTTAAAGCACTTCAAATGGTAAAATCATTCAAATTACCGACTGGAAATGAATAAATACTGAACTTAAAAAAAAATTTTAAATAAAAAAATTCTAATGATTCCAATGAACAAAAAAAGTACAATAAAATACAGCAGATAAAGGATCAATTAAAAATTAAAGTACAAAAAAATAAAATAAATAAATACTGGGTACAACAAACTTAAATGTTAAACAATTTAACATAAAAATTATTACATTCAAAAAATATTTGAAAAAAAAAAGATTTATTTTGTTTTCAAGGTAAAAAAATTATATTAGCATATTTGTAAAAAATGCATGTTTGTGCTTTTTTCCACCACCCTTAATTCATTTTATTTCACTAGTTCATTTGAAATGGTCCTCCAGCATGACGCATAGCGCTACAAACATCCCACGTAAAGCTTAGCACTTTCAAAAAACCCTCCGGTACCTGTTTGGACCTGTCGGGGTTCAGCTCGTCTCTTGTTCTTGCCGTGTTGCCGGTTGAGTTTGTCCAGTGCATCCGACTCGTCAATGTGCAGTAACGCGCTCGCCGCTCCGTTCCGGTTCTCACAGCCCTCGTCCGCTCCTGCTCAGATGTATTATTAGAGATCATTTTTCATTAGAAGCATCGTCCAAATCCATATGATTATTTTGCCATTTAAAGCACTCGTACGTTACATTGGAGCACAAAACCAGTCATATATATAGCACAGGTATACACTGCATGGGTCAAAACCATAATTTTGCGAAAAATCATTGTTCATGTTCCATGAATATAGCAAAATTTAATTTTTACTTAGCAATGTGCATTGGATAACTATTAATATTTTGCACTCTCAGATTCCAGATTTTCTGTCCTATCCTAACAAACCATTAAATGGAAAGCACATTTATTATAAACCTCAATTTCCAAAATGCTTAAACAGTATTATTTTTATATATATATATCTATACAGATTATAAACATTATTTTGTGTCGTGTTTTTTTAACGCTTTAAAGAAACATGCATAATATTTGCGCCCTTTTGTGGCTTCAGGAGAGAAGCCGAAAACAATTCGAATTTTGATCAAAACCCTGTGCCGTTTCGACAGCCCTAACGCATGCAGAGCGCTTTGTAGCTAGCAATGCTGCTCGATCCGGAAATGCTGACCGTAAGCAGCGGCCCACGCCACGGGCATGAAGTCCTTGCTGAGGGCGGTGCTGTCATACGGCCTGT